>NC_051217.1:15447500-15550000 GCF_015220715.1 Pygocentrus nattereri
AGGATTAGCCAGCAGATCAAGGCTCAGTTAATTAGATGAATTCATCAGAGACTGGGCAAGACACACCGCTCTACCCCAGGAGAGGAATACAACACATATACTCATACATATACTCTCGATTACTCCTTCTGTAACTCTCTCTCTCACACACACACACACACACACACACACACACACACACACACACACACACAGCAGGACTTAATCTCAACCTGATCATGAAGCGGTCTTGCACTGCTCTAAAGCAATCTAAAGTGGATAATGAAGGGTTTTTGGGATTCTGTCAGAGAGTGGGATATGTATATATATATATATTATATATTATATATATAGCTAATCATCCTATAGTCCTTTATTGATGGTCACAGGATGCTGATGGCTGGATATTTTTAGTTAATGGACTATTCCCAGTCCAGCAGAGACATTGACGTGTTTAAAAACTCCAGCAGCACTGCTGTGTCTGATCCACTCTCACCAGCAAAACACACACTAACACGCCTCCACCATGTCAGTGTTACTGCAGTGATGAGAATGATCCACCACCCAAATAGTACCTGGTCTGTGAGGGTCCATGGGGTTTCTGACCACTTAAGAACAGGGTGAAAAGGGACTAACAAAGTATGCAGAGAAACAGATGGACTACAGTCTGCAAGGATAGTGTTATGCCTGATGGGTGTGTGTGTGTGTGTGTATCTATCTATCTATCTATCTATCTATCTATCTATCTATCTATCTATCTATTTGTCTGGCTACAGTAGAAAACTCTGAACCTCATCCTTCCTTTGTCTCTGTGTCTTCGTCACCCTTTGGCCTCCAAAAACCAATATGCCTGGGTGAACACGTTCCTAATGGGTTGATCAATGCTGACAAATAAGCACCTTAACCAGGGGAGCACATATTGCTTTCTCCCTCATCTCTTTATTCCTTTTACTCCCATTCTCCAGGATCTCTCTCTCTCTCTCTCATTTATCTATCTATAAACAAACTACAGCTTGTATGCAGCAGCATGAGTTCTTACTCGAACACATTGGAATGAATACATTACTCCAGTACTGCCAGCATCTCCCCGGCTTCATCTTCAGACTAACTACAATTTATCTTTTTGATTTGTTTCTCAAGTCATTAATGGATGAGTTTCTTCTTATATGTCTGAATGTCTAACTCAATATGTTCCATAACAGTGATTAAGATCATTAAACTCAGGAACTCAAGAACGAAGCATGAAAGAAGCCTGAAAGAAACGCAGAGGCTGCATTCAGTGCATTCAGTCGCAAACTTTGGAATTCCCTCCCTCAAGGCATACTGCAAGAATCGTCACAACAGTATTAGTTATAGCCTTTATCTAGAAGTTTTATTTATGGTATCATCTAATGTTTTAGATTTAAAAATATTCATTTTTGCTATTTTATGTTAGGCTATTTTATATTGTTATTTTTAGTTTTAGATGTTTCATTTGCAACCATTTTCTTGCCATTGTCATTACTATCTTATATTTTATACTAGTTGATTGTTCATGTTACATTATTATTTTAGAAGTATTCATTTTTTTAATTTCACATTTTTGTTCTATACTTATTTAGTTTTATACTTATTTATTGTTACTGTTACTTAATTATTTTAGAAGTTTTCTATCTATCTGTCTATCTACTCCACCAGATGATCTTTATTTTCAATACTAAATGACAGGTTTTTTTTCAGTGATAATGAAAAAAGCAGAAATAGGACACTAGTGTTTATCTTTGTGGATGGCAGTGCAGGTGCAGGTGGAGGTGACTCAGTCTGTGAAGGTAATTCTGGATGGTTGTAATAAAGACACTGTAAATTCTATTTTATTTTTTTATTTCAAGACCTTTAAGTACCAACACACTAAATGAGCACTGCACCATACATACTGATCTTTTTCTTCAAGTGTTTGGACTTGATGAACTCTGCTGTCCTTCAGGATCATACTAATTTCCCCTTTAGTGCTCACAGAAAAAAAAAAAACTCGGAATAGTATTGAAAGTACCCAGACTATCAATCCAGAGGATGCAGCTTGAATGTGAATTAGAGAACCCAATCACAAAAGCTACAAGTCTTTACTAAACTGTGTATTGAGAGACCTTGAACAAAAATTTGTTTTAATAGACAGAAACAGGAAGAGATACATAGAAGACAGAAAAGAAAAAAAAGAAGGTGCATGACAAGAAAAGTGAGAGGAGATGAAAAGAGATTGAGAGAGGGAAAAGAGAAGTAGAGAACATGAGAAGAAAGACAGAGAGAGAGACAAAAAGACAAAGGAAAAGAAAGAGACAAAGGAGATGATTTAGAGATAAAGAAAGAGAGAGCGGGGATGGATAGAAAAAGGTTAAGAACATTAGAGGAGACTGAGAGAAAGAGAGAAAGAAATAGAGAGAGGGGGAGAGGCCGAGGGAGAGAGAAGAACCCATGAGAGGAAAGAAGGAGAGGAGAAAGACAGAGAGAGAGGGAGAAAGTGAAAGAGGGAGGGAGAGGGAGAGAGAAGAATAGATCAAGGCGAAAATAAAGAGAGCAAACAAAGAACTGAGAGAGAAAGGCAGAGAGAATAAAAAGAGCATAAGAGGGAGATGGGAGAAAGAGAGAAGGAAAAGATGATTAGAAACAGGGAGAGAGAAAAGCAGAGGGGATAAAAGCAAGAAAGAGAGACAAAGAGAGAGAACTTGAAAGAGAAGAGAGTGAGGGGGCTCGATCTTTAAAATTGGCTGTCGTGTCTTGGGCAGGAAGACAACGACCCTGTCTGAGAATCAGGAGTGTGAGATATCACCTCCACACACACACACCTGTTCCAGAGCAGACGTGCACTCCTGGCATCTAAATAAGATAGAGAAGGGTGCTGATGGGTTGACAGGAGAGAGAGCGGGAGGGAGGGAGGGAGGGAGAGAGAAGGACAGAGGTTGGCTGCTATTTTTAGAGACCAGTAGGGTTCCCTACCCTTAAAAAGAAAAAAAGGAAAGAATAAAAGAAGAAGGAAACAGGTTTTCCTCTATATTTTCTTGTGTGGAATCACAGCACAAGAAACTTCAGTTCCTTCAGAATGCTTCAGTATAGACAGCATTCAGTTCACATGACATATTATTGACATACCACCGGTAAATGCGGTGAGAAATTCTGTACCCAAATGAGTAAAATACATATATTTTTGCCTATTTGAAATACATGCCAGATATGTTGCAATCAATGTCAAAATACATTTCACTGAAATGCCATTTCAACCTAATACATCTAATCTAATGCACTTGATTGTTTGGATTAAATCAAGTTAGTTTTCCAGTGTCTTAATACTAAATATTAGCAACTGTACCTTTACCATGACAAAAGCAAGTGTTGTAGGTATTGATACACTGTGAATATGCAGAACAATGAGTTGATATCTTGTTTGAAATATATCTTATATGTGAACAGTTAATGCAAAGTACCATGCAGAACACAGAACTCAGGTTATGTATATTTAGTAATGCTTGTAGCCTTTGTTAAAACTATATACACCTGAAATATATAATAAACACAAATTACATAACTATCATGATTGGCTCCTCCCACACCTCCCACATCTTTTCTGTTTACTTTTTATCGTCCATGTGCTTCTTTGTTTGGTTTCCTACTGGTTCTGTCCCTTGTCTCCGCCCTTGATTGTTTCCACCTGTTTTCCACCTGTGTCTTGTGAACCCTCGTTAGCCCTATTCTATTTAAGCCCTGTGTTTTCCTTAGTCTAGGGCTGGTCATTGTTTGTATGTACTGTTGTTTGATGTGCTGAATGTTTTATGTTTCATGTACTGATTGAAGTGTTTGGTGTTTGTTTTGCCTGTGTTCTTTTGTCATGTCTGCCCCTCCTGCTCTCTGTATTGGCCATCTGACCCTGGACTGTCTTGACCCTGACTTTGGATTTGCCCGTAATAAATCTTGCTTGTCGTCCACCTCAACATCGCTCCCCGGTGTTACAATAACAACACATAACAAATAAATTTTCACACATTTTTACATTTTACATGTTTACATATTTAGCAAATATATTTTTGGACATTTTCATTTATTTAAAAAGTATATTTGATGATGAATACATCTGGAAAATACATTTAAAATGAAATTTAAAAACATAACCTAAAAAAATAAATGCATTTGAAATGTATGTTTTTTCTCCTTAGGAATAGTTGTGCATCATTTTCTAGTGTTGACATTGACTGATCACTGACTTTTGCAATCTAAACGTCTAGATCTCTTATGCTTTAGACAAATAATAGGCATTAGCATAGCACTCACATAACTTAAGCTAACGTCAAGCTAACATGGATGAACCCCATCAAACAAGCATATACATAGTTATTAATCACTTTTAGTGATTGATGTTTGATGGTGTAGTTGATGGTGAAGACAAAATATGGCTGAGCCTTCCAGACCAAATAATTATGTGATATACTAAGTCCAGATTATCTACAACTTGGCCTAGACTAGACCTTAACTGATTCACAACTCAATGTTCTTCAGCCCTAAATAGATGATAGCAAAGTTTCCTGAAAAATGCCATGCCAATGTCCTCTAATTACTGCTTAATAATATAGCAATAGCATCTAGTGATCAATTAAACATGTGTTAAGGTTTAATAAATACACTATAATGAAACATCTTCATGTACTCATTTGTGCCTGTTTATGGATTTGCGTTTATGGATTTGTGTGTGTGTGTGTGTGTGTGTGTGTGTGTGTGTGTGTGTGTGTGTGTGTGTGTGTGTGTGTGTGTTTTCACTATGAACTTCTTCCAAAGGCTCTTTAATTACCTCAGCGTTGATTCCCTCTGGAGAAAGTTTTCTCTACTCTTCTTTTTTCCCTCAGTGAACCTGCCATTCAGCCTGCCATCCTCAGCAGGCCTCCCAGTGAGAGGCTGCAGCTCCAATCCTGTTAACCTAGCACTGCGCTAACATCCATAACAGTACTGCTGCTACTATTTTTACCCCCGAGCCCAGCAGGACTTCCTGTGTGTGTGGGTGGGAATTGGGGGCATTAGGCCAGACAGGCCAGATAGGATACACATTTTTTATAATTATTTGACAAATATTGTCATAGAATACATGATGTTTTTGCAATATCTAATAATTCTGCAGAAGTCCTTGGGGAAAAAAGAAGGGAAATAAGACACTTTAGGTTTTTAGGTCAATACAGGTTCAAGATTAAGGTGAAGGTGATTTAGTGTCTGTGAAAGTAACAGATATGGAATGTCCTCAATTTGACTTTAGCCCTTCATAACTCGACTCAGACTAGTACTGAACAGACTAGTACTGAACACAACTTGACGCTGACTAATCCTTTACTGATGCACAGCATGACTCTGATGAGTCCTTAACTGATTCACAACTCAACTCAGCCTAGCCCTTAACCGAGTCACAACTTGACTCAGCCTAGTCCTTAACTGACTCACGACATGACTCAGCCTAGCCCTTAAATGATTCACAGTGTAACTGATTTACGACTGGAATCTGACAGATTCTTAACCGATTCACAACTTGACTAATTCAAAACTTGACACTGACTCGACCATTACTCATTACTCACACTTGCCCTTAACGGCTTCACAATTTGACTCTGAGTCCTTAAGTGATTCATAACTCAACTTAGCCATGCCCTTAACTGAGTCACAACTTGACTCAGTCTAGCCCTTAAGTGATTCAAAACTTGACTGTGACAAGTTGTTAAGTGATTATACAAATTGAATCTGTCAAGCTTTTACCTGATTCACATCATGGGGTAAAAAAAGAGATCTTTAACTTTTTGGATATCAGTACAAGTCAGAGACAGAGATGAGGATGAGTCAGTATCTGATGAAGAAGACACACTGGAAACATCTGTCAGTTTTATTCATAAACTCAAAACCTCATAACACAATAAATGAGCACTCCACCTTACCTGCTGATTGAGTGTTTGGACTTGATGAACTTGGCCAGCCGTTAGGATCACTAAAAGATTCTTGGAGCAATACAAATTCCTTCCTTTAATGCTAAAAAAAAGTTTTGAAATTGCACAGTCTAAAGGCACTAAAGCAAATCCTGTTAGTCTAGCACTGTGCTAACATCCATAACAGCCCACATGCTCCTATTTTTAACCCTAGCACAGCAGGCTTTCCTGTGGGGGGTATTGGGGGCAGTGGGCCAGACGGACCGGATTGGATCTATATTGTCATTACTATGACAAATGCAGTATTGCAATGGTCACAGAGAAAAGATAAAAGAGAACAAGACACTGTAGCTTTTTGGACGTCAGTACAGGCCGAAGGCGTATGTGAGAGTGAGTCAATGTCTGTGAAGTTGAAAACGACACATTGGAAAGTCTTATTTTCTGAACTAAAGGCTTTACTAGGAAAAATTAAATGATCTCTCCACCTTAAGCGCTAATCTACTCTTCCAAGTATTTGGACTTGCTGAACTCAGCTGCCCCTGGGACTCATTAAAAAAATATTCAGAGTAAGTTTTCTCTTTTAGTGCTAAAAAAGTGCTCAGCCTAAAACAGTCCAAGGGAGCCAGCCCCAATCTTGTTAGCATAGCACTATGCTAACATCTATAACTGCCTTCCTTATTCTATTTTTGCCCCAGCCCAGCAAGTCTGCCTGTAGGGGGGTATTGGGGCCAACAGACCAGACAGGCTGGATTGGATATTTATTGTTGTTACCATGACAAATACAGTTTTGCAGTGATGATGGAGAAAAGAGAAATAGAACAGGGCTTTTTAGCTTTTTGGAGGTCAAAGCAGGTAGAAGTGAAGGTGAGAGTGAGTCAGTGTCTGGGAAGGTAATTCTGGATGATTGTAATAAAGAGTGTCCTGAACTCAGACTTCATTTGCAACATATCTAACTCGCATGCTAATCTGTCTCATCAAGTATTAGGACATCAGGCTGCCCCTCAAATTCATTAACTCTTAGGAGTCAAAGTTATCACAGTTATCTGTTGTTACAATGTCAAGCCTGTAACAATAGAAGGAACCTTTTTGGTGCTACACAGAGCCATTTATAGTATTCTCCATCAATCTGCAGAACACCTTCATGCTGCAAGGAAACCCTTTAATCATTCAAAGTGTTCATGGATCTATATAGAACCATTTTCTTTACTAAATAACATCTTTATGTGTGTATTGGCCATTTTATCATTATATTATGTGTTTTCTCCCTTTCCTTTTTTAGACTTACTAGCCCAAAACATTGAAACAGCAAGCCGCATGAGCAAGCAACAGTGATAAAACCAACATGATTGCCTTAAAATCAATGAAGCTGTCTACACTGGCTATGGGCAGAGCAAGATGCGATCTGTTTTTGACAGATACCCTTCTAGTCCAATTCGAAATGAATGGAGAAAAAAAATGTCCATGAAGTGAAGACCCTTCTGGTAAATGTAAGGATAGAACAAAAAGGAAACAAAAAGAGAAATTGTCAGAGTGCTTGAAGTTGGTCGTAAGTGTATACCATTTATGTTGTGGATTGATAAAGGTACTTAGCTAGTTAGTTAAGTAAACTTAGCAGATGAACAGTCAAGCTGTCCAAAGCGATAGCATAGAATGCTCACCCATTTCAGTTGAAGTCTACTTTAACCCCTTACACACTTGTATAACCTAAGAAAAGCTTCATTAGTTTGCATTGAAGTCCCTGTAGTTAATGAATAACAAGTTTTATGTAATAAGCCTGGGATGTTAAGGGTTAATTGAGCTATTATTTTGAAAGGTCCATGGCTTGTTTAGGCTTTGACTTGATGTGCGCATGAATACATAATTGCATGTATATATGTAAAACTGAAAGTATTGAAAGTGCTTATGCTGTAAGTCTCCAATTTTGTTAGCCATGTCACGCTACATCCATAACTGCCCTGCCTCTATTATTTTTACCCCCAGCTCAGCATGCTTTCTTATGGAGAGGGGGTTATTGGGAGGATCAGCCCAGATGGGCTGGATCTGATGAGGAATCTGGTGTTCCTCTCAGCAGCATAAAGAGGACGCTCTGGCTGGCTTTGAATGGATTGGTGTATAGATCACGCTAGGTAGTGAGTGGCTAGTGCACTACATTACCTTTATGGGCTTTTTTTCACAGAAGAGACAGAAAGGAGGGGTGAGGATCAGACACTGAGAGACAAGACTAACAAATTAGTCACTGTGACAGCCAGTTTTATGAGGCTCCAGAGGGCGAGAAATGGAGGAAAAGCCATGGCCTCGAATAAAGGATGAAGAAGGAGAGAAGAGGAGAAGAGTAGAATAGAGGAGAAGCAAGAAGGAAAACTTTGCACTATGTCAAAAATATGTACTTTTGGGGACTATTTTGCCTGACATGGGGCAAGTAAACCACTCTGAATGACTCTGGCAGATGCAAAAACATGACTATTTCTGCTGTTTAATCTGTTCTTTGCTGTTAGTCAAGTTATTTTTCAATGTTCGTGTTGCATTTATTTGATATTGATGGTGTCAAAAAACAAAAGCATGTATTTCCAAAATGGTAACTTTACAGACGAAGACAAAACATTCTTAACTTTTAACACCTTTGTAATTTTTCAGTTTCTGATATAATTTGAAAATGCCTGTCATTCTATATTGTGTATAAATTTCATGATGAATGGACCACAAGAAACAGCTCAAAGTTACCTGGGGAAAAAAGTCTGGTTCCAGTGATGTACTTTAAAAGGTAAAGTATATTTTTTCCTTCTCCTGTAAAGTTACCATTTTGGTAAGTGAGGTTTTTTTTTCTCCTGACAACAGTGATACATTCATGTAAATGTATTATATTACATTTTTATTATATTATCTGTCACTTCAGGACATTTATATTGGTCTGTTCATCATGAATTTTGAACCAAAGCAAATGAAAGGACTGTTGCTGCTGTGTTCAAATGAACTTGAAGACTTTTGTTCAGTCACTAACTACATCTTTACCAATAGAAACACATCAGGAGCACTGCATTGTTCCTTTGATTAAAAAAAAAGAATTATAATTAATCATAACCACACACTGCATGAGCTAACAAAACAGACCTTTGGCGAGACGCTCGGCTCCATACATCTGTGAAAAATAAAGGTACTGTGCAGGTACGTTTCTTGCTCATCAAGGTACCAACAATGTAAGAATACCCAATAAGGTACAACAGTGGGTTTAAGTCCATTTATCCACCTTAAATAAGTTTAGAAAAGTATATTTGTACCTATATATTATGTTTTGAAACAGAATAATAAAATAAAAAGCCCAAGAGAAGATGGGGTGTGTAGAGTCAATACAACTTAGAAAATATAATGTCAATGGATTATGGTACAATTATATTCCCTGACTAAAGGTACTGAGATGTACCTTTGGGGTACCACCCCAGTAACAAGTCAGTGTCAATGAAAGTGTCATACCTTTTTTTTGAGCGTGTGGCATAACATTATGGATAACATGCAACTGTGGTCAAACTTTTGACTGCAAAAGAAAGGAATGAAGAAATTAGCTCAGAAAGTAACAAGTGGTAAAAAACAACCCAAAGCCAAACCAAATGTAAGCAATGCTCATGACTCTTCCACTCAGAACGACACACAGTGCAGGGCTATTTGCACCCATGCTTTTGCATGTGTCTGATTCTGCTCGCCCTGTTTCTGTAAAGCGATCACATCAATCTGATTGATAAATAAAACACTCAGCACATTGACGAAGTGCCACAATTACGCTGAAGACAAATGGCTGAATTAGCCTGTGGAATTGGAACAGATCTCTGTTCAATGGCACAGAACTCATCATCATCAATGAGCCTGGCGGTAGATTGTTTTCTGCCAGTGCAAAATACCTCTGCAGAAAAGCTGCCAAACTGCAGCCATCCAGCATGCTCACACAACATTACAATTGATATATAGGCCCGACACGTGTGATATATTTCATTTTAAACGCTCCATATATCAAATAATCAGTCTAGTGAGTTCTGAGCAAGGACTTTTTTTCCCTCTCGGTTTTGTGAAGAAGTGTGGTGAACGAGAGTCTAAACCAGAACAGTGAGGGGAATTAATGTCTTGGAATGCTGACCTGCGTATGCATTATTATTTATTAAAGACAGTTTTCAGAAGTCTTTTAACATTCATCAAAATGCTTTAGTATAAGACATACACAATCTCCCTGCAGTAAAATGATACTATGATTCCCACCTACTGAATTATTCAGTCATTGAGGTGTAAATAAAGTCAACCATGGTATTTTTAAATAATATGGTTTATTGGTAAAACCAATAAAAAAAATTACTGGTGAAAGAAACCAGGTGTACTAATGTCTACGATTCAAATATAGCCAATCAGATTCAGATTGAGTGACCCTTTTTAGTCCCACAACAGGGAAATTTCACTTCAGCGTTTAACTCATCCACGCAGTGAAACATTACATACAGACTAGTGAACACACACACTAGTGGACAGTGAGCACACTTGCCCAGAGTGGTGGGCAGCCCCATCCGCAGCGCCCTTGCTCAAGGGCACTTCAGTCACATACTGCCGGCTCAGGGGATCAAACCAGCGACCTTCTGGTCACAAGGCTGATTCCTTAACCTCCAGCCCATGACTGCCCCCATTATTATCCAAAATGAGCCTACAAATGTCTTCTGGATTTTTAGATGTAATGTCAATAATGGTAAAATAGTGATAAATCTGAAAAAATGCTTTTTCTTTGGGTTTTTTTTTTTTTTTTGGTCTTATAACGTCCTACATGCACCCCTCCACCACAAAAGGACTTAAGTTAAGGTAAAAATCTGACAACAATACTATCCTAAGAGGCATCATGTAACACATTTATAACCTTTTAGTGTAATAGACTTTTTTGTGGTAGCATTGAATGCCATTAAGCTCTACAGACGTCAGGTTCCTATCAAAGCTACTGTGAACAATTCTGCCTCAGTATGTTTCTTTGGAATAGAACATTTCACATCAAACTGCTCTGAATGATTTTATTTACATGTTAATAATTTAATTATGGCAAAACTGTGAAAAAAACTGTGAAAAATCAATGGACTTGTTCTTTAAGTGTGGTCAATATGATCGAGGAGACAATGTACACATTGAACACAAACACTATATAAATGCAGTACAGTCCATATTTATTAATGGCACCTGGAAGTCACAGTCAATACCTCATTTTGTAGGAGTAGGGGAAGACATTTTTTTTTTATGATTTGGATTTCTTTTATAGTTTTGCCAGTGGCTAGAAATCAAATTCACATTCACTGTGTTCACATTATGAGCCACATTCCTTAGTTCTGTTTTTTCTTTTTTTGCTCAGATTTCTTATTTCATGGTTCACATTTATGAGGCTAAGTGATCTATCTGTATCTGTCATCAACGTGGGTAAACCTGTGCCCTGAAATAACCAGAATGCAACAAATAATTTTGCTCTGAACAGCTCTCAATTAGGGAGGATAGATGCGCTGCTTATTTTTGAAGCATTTACTTACACTCACTTTGTGATGCACTGCTGTTACATTAACGCTGAATGACTGTGCAGGCATACTGGAAGGTCAAATGTACACACATATATATGCTCTTCTGGGAAGGCTTTCCACAAGATTTACGAGTGTGTTTATGGGAATTTTGGACCTCCTGAAAAACAGTGCCACACCATAATCCCCCCTCCACCAAACTTTACACTTGGCACAATGCAGTCAGACAATTACTGTTGTCCAGGAAACCATGAAAATCAGAGCCATTTATCGAATACAATTACAGGACTGAGTGCCTAGGTGCTTGGTTTATATACCTGTGGCCATGAAAGTGATTGGAACACCTGAATTCAGTGATTTGGATGGGCAAGTGAACTTTTGGAAATGTAGTGTATATACTCTATAGGCAGTCTGTTAGATATACCTTATTTCTTCACTCACTGCCCATTTTATCTGGTCCACTATCCACAGTTACACTTTCTACAGTTACAGACTGTTGTCCATCTATTTCTCTACATAATTTGTCACCCCTCTTTACCAAGTTCATCAATATTCAGGACCCCCACAGGACCACCCCAGAGCAGGTATTATTTGGAAGGTGGATCATTCTCAGAACTGACATGGTAGTGGTATGTTAATGCATGTTTCACTTATGCAAGTGAATCAAACACAAAGTTGTTACTGTCATTACTGGACTGAGAATAGTCCATCAGCTAAAAATATCCAACCAATGGTGTCCTTTGGTTAGAATTCACCCTGAAAAACTAGAGGATGACTAACAAGAAAACACAATGTAGTACACAGCTCCAGCTATACTGCTGAGACTGATTCACACATACCAGGGCAACACACACCAACATGCAGCTACAATGTCAGTTCTAAGAATGATCCACCACTTGGCTCAGTGGTGATCCTGTGAGGGTCCTGACTATCAATGAACAGAGTAGATAGATGGCAATTTGCTGAATATTGGAAGAGAAAACATGAAGAGACATTATTTGGTGTTGAGAAAAAATTAGAAATATTATATTGAAGAGACTGTGTGTGTGTGTGTGTGTGTGTGTGTGTGTGTGTGTGTGTGTGTGTGTGTGTGTGTGTGTGTGTCTGCCTCTCTAGGTTTGGTGAGTACAGTAAAGTCAGACACACCCTGAAGAGCTGCTAAATGGGCAGGACAGTAATTACATCACTGAGAGAGAGAGAGAGAGAGAGAGAGAGAGAGAGAGAGAGAGAGAGAGAGAGAGAGAGAGAGAGAGGCTGGAAAAGAAAGACAAAGAGACAGACAGAGAGAAAAGTAGAAAAGGAAAAATGAAACAGACAAAGAGAGAAAGAAAGCTAGACAGTGAGAAAGTGAGACAAAGAGAGTGAGAGAGAGAGAGAGAGAGAGAGAGAGAGAGAGAGAGAGAGAGAGAGAGAGTTGATCTATGCTCTAATGTAATAAAAGAATCTGAGGTCATCCACACCCCGCCATCCACACCTATGTAGTAAGTCAGGCCATTGCTCTGAGAGAGGGCAGAGATGAACAGTGCCAGGCTGTTCTAGACTGTAGTGCTCACCCCCTGCTGTGCTCTTTTAATTAGGTCTGGCAGTAAAGGGGGCAGACAGTGGAAGACAGAATGAAAGATCTTCCAGCAATTTACCTCCAGGCCTCTGGTGGGCAGTGTAATTGAATTGTACACTAACACATCCTCGATCAACATTGTTACTTCGTAGTGAAAATGGTAATACCAAAAAGACCTAATTTAAGGTGAACCAAGAAGCCAAGCACATGTTGTTAAACTCAAGATTTTCAGTGCCTGTCTGCATCTGTGGGCGTTTCATCCTCCACTATAGACATTCCTTGTCTCCTAGGGTAACAACAGCAGATCATTAGAAACTACCTGTTTAGGTACAAAATACTCATACAATCTTAAAAATGGCCAAAAGGTTGATAACGGAGAGGATTTCTTGATGATGATGAATAGAAATATTTTAACATAATGGCCCTCGCTTCATGAATCCTCCCTGGTTATACTTAGTGTAGATATTGCTAGAATGTGGGATTTGGGCAATATTTCCCTGGAACCAGACTGTGACCTCTCACAAAATGTTACTTAGATCAATGTCAGTGGGCCTCATTTGCCAGCTGTTCTTAAGAACTCTATCTTAGAACTGTTCTGAAGAATAATTTTAAGAAAAAACTGAGGAAGAAATTAGTGAATGAGGCCCGATGATCTCATATTCAAAATCCCAAATTATCATCCCTTTAACCTCAGAAGCCACAGAGTTCAATGGGGATAACAACAACATGGTGTACATTATTTCTCATTTGTAGCTCAATGAAACAAATGGAGAAATTTTGTTCAAACTGTGCTGAACTTTTAATCAATATTACATCCATGGTTGTAAGTAGGAGAGGAGATATTTTCATTATGATATGAAATTGATGAAAATATATTGTTGTGCACACGATTTTGTTTGGTAGAAAGAAAAAACATCCTTTAAACTAGACAATCACTTTAGATTGGCTGTGAACAAAACATTTTTGCCATGTTTTTGCAATTGCTTGACTTTTAAACAAATGCACACTTGAACGTGATACAGACTGTAAATCAAATATGCATAATTCACTATGTTTACTCACCATGCAATTTAACATGTATTAGAATATTACAATAAAGTACACCTATCTAGTAGTGGTTAATCTGTGTGGTATACGAATGGTATAAGAGTGGTATAAGTGTGAGCTTTAATGTTTAAAGTTTAATGGGAAGTTTAGTCCTATGAGCATACTTCCAAGCAATGAATTTCAACAAGTAAAGATCATCTCCTATTTCATTCTGGAAACTTGCTTTGATTGTGGCATTCTCAGCTTCCCACTCAGATTTCACATTGAACAGACTGCAAACAACATTATAGAAAGTTAAACAATTAATTTGCTTTAAAAGTCAACATCTGGTGGCCTTAGTAGATTGTCTGATGAGGTTAAATCAGTTGGAATGCAAAAAAAACCATCAAATGCAGCAATGAGAAATTTCTTTAAAATCAGTATTTAGCCCTTTTCATGCTCAGGACATTGTGCATTACACAGGGAAAATCTTTACTGCTGAAGTTTGAGTCACATTTTCAGCAACTGTAGTTAGTAGAATCAGGTGTGCTCCACCAGTTCCCCACTCCTGCATTAAATGGTATTTTACCAGCATGCACATATCCAAAAATTTGCAACGACTCTCACAATGAATCAGTGTGTTACATCCTTTGCATGAAAGGCCAACAATTCTACTAAATACACTCCTTGACTATACTTAAAACTTGACTTCAAAAAATAGTTTTGCCAGTGATGCTGAGTCACTTTTGTGCAGAAGCTTACACACAACATGACAATACTGGGAGCCACCTTTAAAAAGCTTCGTGTTTTTTTTTTTTTGGATATACAAACAATGGGCCTCATTCACAAAGGATTTCTTCTTAAAACCCACCTACACAGTTTTCACAAAGATTCTGACATTCACCAATGTTTTCTTATTTAGGATTTGTTCTTAGGTAAGAAAAGAATGTTCACACACTTAAGAGCACAAAGGCCCAAGGAAAACCTGGGTGGATGGTTAAAAATCAGCCTAAATGATGTCATTGATTTTAAATAGTATTGTAATAAAATTTTCCAATTTCAGTAACCCAAATCTCAAAAACACAGTAAGGTTTATAGATAAATCTGTTAATGACATATTACTTACATTATATAATCATTAAATGTAAGTAAATAATGTTTATTTACATAAATATGATGATTTTGTTGGGCTTTTTTTTGCCAAGATAAATGGTGTTAAACAAAACACTTAGACTTTTGCATGGTACTGTGTATTGATCCACTAATCTACTAATATATGTAATCTATGTTTTGAGGTGGTTCCCCTAAAGTTGATCCCACTGGAATTATACAAAACACACTTCTATGATGGTTTCCACTCATCAAAACTATAAGGTCCACTGTATAAACAGTACACTGCAATACAGTCAATTTCTCAGTAATGTATGATCGGCATCAATATTACCAGGATTTTGCATTCAGCTTGTGTTCTCTCTTTACCCCTTCCTTTATTAAATTACCCTTCCCATTTTTAAACTCCAGTATAAAAATGTGTGTTAAAAGGTTTTTAAACATACAGATTTGTTTGTACTACTAAGAGTTCAGGACTAATGCAACAGTAACATTTTTGGAGAGGTAGTGTTTTCAGTGCAGTTTCCATCCCTCTGTAAAAGTGACTTGTTCCCACATTTGCTGTACTTAGTTTACACACAATGGAAGTAAAGAATTAGAGCTCAATGGAACTGGCAGAGTGGTTACAAACTGCCTTTAGCCTTGTTTTTTTTCACTGAAGCTATGAGCCATGAATAATGACCAACCATTGGCCCACCTCATCTAGCATCAGCTAGCATAGCCTGAGGATAAGACTAAAATAATCAAGCCTTAGCATTTTGTTAGAGATTGGGAAAGACAAGAGGGTGGATAGCCTACAGGAAGATGTGTGGTATACAGCAGGAAGAGGAAGGGGGGGTGGGTGCACAAAAACACAAAGACGCTCCAGCTTAAATGTAAATGCTGAGCTAGTTTTGGAGACTGCTGTTAGCTAGCTTTGCTTTTAACTTTATGCTAATATATTCTCCTCGCTGTATTGGGCTGCATCACCAGCACTGCATCTTCAGCCAGGATGCAGTCACCTGTGGAGGAGTGTCGCTTCCAGCCAAGACCCCATCTACACACTTACACTGCTTTTGGGATGCCAGAACACTCTAAATAATTTATCCAATAAGGTTTGCGAGGTGTGCAGAAATGAGCAGAGAGAGAGGAGAGAGAGCAGAAAGTCATGGGGCCCTTCATTAGGCGTGCATACTCCTGCTTCAAGTGGGCTCCTAGGAGAAGGATACAGCCTATTAGTGCCATGCCAAGCCCATGCTGAGGTCATAGGGTCACCATTCTCTTACTGACTGTTTATTCCTGTTAGGCAGTGGGAACCGAGCCCAGTCTGAAGGTTTAAAGCTGCAATAAGCAACATTTTGGTTTGTGTATGACACGCTGCTAGCTCTCATACGATGCAGAATCCAAACAGAGGCATTCAGCACTTACCACTCAGAAACAGAATCAGGCTTTATTTGAGAAGTATGTTTGCACATACAAGGAATTTGCTTCCAGTTGCACAGTAGCGTGCAGCACAAAGCAGCTGACGACAGAAATTCACAAGTGTGTGGGTGCTGACAAAAAGAAAAATATAATTGTTCAGTCACAGGCAATAACATTTACAATTGTGAGTTCACTGACCAATATTTTGTAGTCACGGATAATATAAAATTCTAATTCTGTGGTTCTTGTGATATCAATAGAAATTTCTTATTGATAAGATAAATTGACAACAGTGCAATGACAATTACTTTTCCAAATGACATGGACAATGGAAAGCTAAAACTGTGAGGTCACTGATGAGATATTTCTAAATTTGAAGTCAATGACAATGGGTATTTACATTGGCAAGGGAAATTTTCAATTACAGAAGCAATTTCCAGTTGTGAGGTCACTGGCCATAATTGTATAGTCACTATAATAAATAATACAAAGATCCAATTCTGAGGTCCAAATTGTCAACTGTGACATCACTAACATTTTCCAATCGTGAAGTCACTGGCAATAGAAATGTATCTTTGTGCTTACCATTGTACAGGTCACTAGCCCATCACAGGGCAAGAAGATCACTCACACATTCACATCTAGGGACAATTTACTGTGTCCAGTTGACCTGATGGCTGGACTGTGGTAGGAAACCCAGGCAGAGACTGGGAGAACATGCAAACTCCACAAAGAAAGGGCTCTAGTCGCAGGAATCGAACCCAGGCCCTTCTCACTGTGAGGTGACAGCACTACCCACTGCGCCACTGTGCTGCCCATCACCGATAGAAATTTACCATTGTACAGACACTGAATATAAACTGTCAGATATGGACCACCAAAAATCTATCATACATTCATTTCTCATTCAATCACACAGAAACACGTAAATCCGTAAATAAGAGAGAAATAACAAAGAATATAAAAATATTTTTATAAATTGCAGTCAGTTAAAATGTAGAAAAACAAATTGAAACAAAACAAAACTAAACATTGGTATGTTACTATGTTATTGTAGTTCATCTATTAGATTAATAAGCCCATTAACAATTAGGAAAAACATCTTTTTCTGACCCTGCAACCCTATCTGGACTAAGCAGTTAATGATGATGATGGTAATCTTTTTCTATTTAACTATTTTGTGGTGTTCATTGTAGCAACACACCCTATTTGAAGTTGAAATAGGAGTGTGATAACAGCATTTATACAATGACTTAATTTGTCCTTCTGTTTATATCGAGTGCTTCTGTTCATAAGCACTTGATATACTTCAGTGTAATTCAAAAACACAGAAACAATTAAATAATTAGGAAGTGTGTATATGTATAGGTACAATAATTCCTTTGCCCATTCCTTTACCTGTTTGACTTATGATAATGTTAGAATATATTATTCATAACTAAAAACGGAAAGTGTTGTATGTCATCATTTCCTTGTAAAATTTCAGACTAAAGAGAATGATGCAGGCGCATTGTGTGTGTGTGTGTGTGTGTGTGTGTGTGTGTGTGTGTGAGTGAGAGAAAGAGAGAGAGAGAGAAAGAGGGAGAGAGAGGGAGGGAGAGAGAGTGAGAGAAAGAGAGAGAGAGAGGGAGAGAGAGAGAGAGAGAGAGAGAGAGAGAGAGAGAGATGGGGGGCAGGAGAATGCCATTTGTTGAGCGAGCCAAGTGAGGTTGCTAAACTAGTGGATTCTTATGCAAATAAATGCTAATTTATGCAAGCATTGCCGCGGCAGTGCTGGAAGCTACACTGACTGCCAGTTGAGGGGTCTGAGAGAAAAAGTGAGTGAGTGAGTTGGGGAGGGAGAAAATGTTGTCTTCGGGTGTTTTGTGTAAAGTTGGGCACGGCTGCCTGCTCTTGTTCAATGCGCTCAAGACGAAAAAAAATATAAAATAAAATAAAAATGTGTGCAGAATGAACATTAGAGCCAACAAGCACGCCAAACTCGAGCAGTTTCTTGATGGAGCAGCCCATAAACTCTCACATAGAATTCTACAGTCTGAATCATTTGAATACTTGCATTTTGAAGATGAACCCACATTAACTCCTAATAGTTTTTTTCCTTCCATTTGAAAGCTACAGATCTAGGCTGTGTTTATGCTCATCCTTGTGAGTCTGTGAGGCAGAGAATGTTCTTAAAGGGACAGTTCAAACATAATGAAAGCACATTACAAAAATGAAAGGAAAGTTCTCATCTTTTAAATATTTAAATTTTATTTAGCTTTTTATTTCAAAAAGTGTTAAAGTGATTGAATCCTAACTAGCTAGCTAGAATAAAATGAATGAATATTTATTTTGTTTATTTCAAGTTATTTAATTGAAGCAATTAAGTCTTTTTAGCTACATAGAACAACATGAATCAGTCTTTTCATATAAGTTTTTGAAGCCACTCCATTTAATTTGTCATAACTGATTCTGGGAATGTGAGATTAACGGTTCAAACTCTGTTTACTGTTGTACATTGGATCAGATAATTGGACCCATTTTGGAACTGGGCCATTTGTAACCAGAGTGCATTTGGCTCACCCAGTGAATCACCCAATCAATGTTTCCTTACTGTAGCCCACCTGACTCATCTAATGATCAAAAACAAAGATATACAGTACATGTGTAGGACAGGTAGGATGCTAGGACTCACCAGTGAGTAGAAAAGACAGTGGGGTTAGGCTGTTAACACTGAACAGACCCCTAGTTTAAAATAAGGGAAAGGAAGACAGTGTTAGTTTGAATCCAATGTTAGTTGTAGTTTGAATCCAGTGTTAGTTGTATATATCTCATATGTAGATTGTCTACAGATGTTCACATTGTTAAGAAACTATTTGTAGGGTTAGGTTTGGGTTTTAGGTCTTGGGTTGGAATTAAGATTAGGTTTAGTGTTAGGATTAAGTTTTACATTTAGGTTTTGCCTAGAAGTAAATATTAAAGTTAAGCTAAATGTGTGAATGGATTGGTGAATCAGTATGGAAGCAATTAGTTAGTAGGATCATACGATCCAATTTAAAAGGAGTTCTGAAAGACTCTTCTTAATACTGAAGAATTATGGCAAGTGTATCATAGACTAAAGTCTACAGACCTTCATTGAGAGGAAAGGTGTGGTATATTTTACTTCTATATGATTTTATTTCAGGAGGGGATTCATTCTATTGAGATTTATAGTTTATGTCATCATATCATCTGAAGTTCATTTACTGGAACAGGACTCACAGGACTGAAAGGAATAAAAGGGTCTTTAAAGTTGTTTTTAATAGGTTGCTGTCATCCTGTAAAGAGGCGTAGTCGGGTATTTCACACTAAAATGAAAGGAGTTCTATAAAGTGAGACAGAGCTGTTTTATATTTCCCTCTTGCTAAACATGCAGTTATTGGAAATGGAGCTACAAGCAAATTTTTAGGTTTAGAATATTTTCCATTAGCCACATACTGTTAATAAAGGAATATGACCTATATGTGTGCAATCTCACCTCCTGGTGCTTCTGTTAAAGAAAAAAAATTATCATGCTTTGATTAAAAGCTTTCACAACAAATTTTACCATAACCTTCACTCTCTACACTGAAATCTATCAAAATCTAATTCAACATATGTGAAATGAGCCAGCTAGCTGTGTCCAAAGATTTCTTTATATTTCACTAATGTTAACGTGCGTGATGAAAGGGAACTTGATATTGATGAATATGTCATTGTTAACATAGGAAAAAATAAAAATAAAAATCCTCAGTAGCTTTTTTTAATAGTGTGAAAGGAAGGAGCACAAGGTTTATTACTTGTGAGGAAAGTAAATATATTTAATCCCATGCCTTTCCAGTGGATATGGACACAAACAAATATGCACTTGTGTTGTATTATTATATTGTGTTGATATTGGAAGGTCACGGGTTCAAAGCCCAGGACTGATTGGATATTCCTTGTTGTGCCCTTGGGCAAGGCACTTAACCCCCCACTGCCCCAGGCAGCGCTGCTCTGCTGGCGACGCCATGCTGCTCTCAGAATGGGCATAGCTAGGCAACAAAAATTCCCTTGTAGGATCAATAAAGTACATACCTCTTCAGGGAATCCTCAGTGCAATCTAAAGGGCTTTTCCCCTTCTGTATTAGCTCAAGTGAAGTTTAACAGATGAACCCTAGAAAGACTAAAGGATCAAGTTCACATAAATGTAAACTTCAACAGCAGAATGTTCTCTCAAATCAATGCAATCTAATATAATTCTAGTCAGCCAGATAAATGTAACCCCTTCAAATCTGAAGCTTTTTATATATTAAGGCTTATTATTCAGTAAATACAGGCACTTCAATGCAAACAGTTGAGCTATTATTGGACTAGGATAGAAGAGTGTAATAAAATTTGGTCCCACCAGTGGGTTCTGGACTTTTAAGGGGTTAATACCTTAAAACATACATTAAAATGTTCAATATATGACTTAAAACATTCAATTTGCTGTGCTCACATTGGGCGTTAGATGACAAACTAGTCCACCTGTTGTACACGTCTGCTGAAATAACTTTGTTAGCTGGCTAGTTAGTGAGATAAAAGCTAGACAACTGGAAATATTAAGAATAGAAAGGTAGTGCACCATTGTTCTCATTCTAAGCATAAAGCTTTACATTATTTGTATGTTACACTCAGTGGTTTGCATTACAAATTTTGCTCACTGAGGCTAGCTTACTCAAGGGCAAGTTCATCATTATTAAAAAAGCTGGTCTTCTTTGTTCTTTGGTCTTCTGGCCCTGTAAGTGGCTACTTGTATAAGATAGACGCTACACATTGAAGGTGAAGTTAGCATGCTAAAATTTGTCCTGAAATGTAAGATCTTTTCAATTCTATATTCTTTCTTTGTTTCAAATCAGCATACATACAAACATCTTCCCCTTTACTGTAATAGCCCCAGTGGTTGTCAATCACAGCGCAGGAAACCAAGCACTGTGCATTTTTGTGGCCTCCATGCCAATTATTAATCATACACTTCAAAGGTTCTTTAGTAAAGGCACTGGTTCTCTGTAGAACCAAAAAGTTCTTCTATTGTTATAAGCTTGACATTGTAACAATAGCAGAATCCTTTTTGGTGCTTCATAGAATTATTTTCAAAAAGGTTCTACAGTGCTGCAAAAAAAAGTATTTGCCAGTTTAAGATCATCAAACTACATTTAATGTCAGCCAAAGATAACCCAAGTAAACACAAAATGCTGTTTTTTTTTTTAATTATGATTTCATTTATTGAAGGAAAAATGTTGTTCAGCATTATCTGGCACTATCTAAAACAGCACATCAACAAGTTAACCAAAATCTGTTGACCATTGGGTTCAATTTTACAAGCCACACACAGGCATGATTACTGTCAGACCTGTTGAGTCTAAACACCACTTACATAGAACCTGTCTGGCAATGTGAAGCAGGTTAGAAGGCCTCAAAGATCAACACATGATGCCACATTCTAAAGAGATTCAGATACAGATGTGACACTGTCATTAAAATGTTCCAGTCCGAAAAGAGTTAGAAAGCCATTGCTAAGTCTCCAGTGAACCACAGTGAGAGCCATTATCCATGGATAAAACTTTCTAATAGAACACATAGGAATGGAAAAATCTCAGCATCTATCAAAACAAATCTCATGAATACGGAAAAACATGGTCAACACTTAACAACATTCTACAACACTTCCATATTTTTATACCTTTTTGTTATATTTTTATACTTTTATACCTACCTGTGGTGCCTCTACCCAACTGTTCCTTGTCACATTCTCTCTCTCTCTCTCTCTCTCTCTCTCTCTCTCTCTCTCTCTCTCTCTCTCTCTCTCTCTCTCTCTCTCTCTCTCTCTCTCTCTCTCTCTCTCTCTCTCTCTCTCTCTCTCTCTCTCTCTCTCTCTCTCTCTCTCTCTCTCTCACACACACACACACACACACAAATAAATATATATATGACAGGTATTATAAATAGCAATAGCTGAATTCTCTGAGGGTACAAATATTATAATTTGTTCTCTTTTTCTTTTTTTATGTTTTAAATGTTCTATATGTTTCTTTTTTCTCTCAATTTCTGCCATTTTTTCTCCTCTATTCCCCCTTGTAATTTTTGTTTGCTTGTATGTTTGCAGTTTGTTGTCCTCCCTGTACACGATGACAGCATACACTAAAAGAAATTTGCAATACCAGTAATAAATAAAAATTGGTACTCCGAGGGGGGCAGTGCTGAACCTTCCCAGGAGTGGACAGCTTACTTGGTTAGTGTATCAACAAATGAGGCTTCACTTTCCTCAGTTAAGGTCAATGTACAAGTTTTTTTTTAAAAAAAAGGTTCTATGTAGCTCCAAAAAGAAAGACACTGTTGACTAAAAAGACTTTGAGGATAATATACTGTGTGCTGAGTCAAAGGTGGACCTTTTTGGAAGACATGGTTATATCTGGCATGAAGTTAATACTGCATTTCACCATAAGAACATCATAGCAACAGTCAAACATGGTGGTGGTATTGTGATGGTCTAGGGCTGCTTTGCTTTTGCAGGCCCTGGACGACTTGTCATGATTGATGTAACCATGAATTTTGCTTTCTATCAGAAAATACTGAAGGAGAATGTCTGCCCTCCAGTTCTTGACCTAAAGCTCAAGTACAGTTGAGTTATGCAGATCGACAATGGTAACTGGAAAAAGCCTTGATTTTAATCACATTGAGATGCTGTGGTAAGACCTTGAAAGGGCTGTTCATGCTTGAAAACCCTCCAATGTAGCCAAATAAAACAATTCTGCAAAGGAAAGTGAGAAAAAAAAAATCCCCCACAGCGAGGTAAAAGGCTTATTATAAGTTATCATCATTTGATTGCAGCTGATACTGCCAAGGGTGGTACAACAAGTTTAGGTTTAGGGGCAATTCATTTTTCACAGGGGTAGTGTAGGTTTTGAATAAAACTTTATCTTTAATAAATGGTAAATGATCATTTAAAAGCTTCATTTTGTGTTTACTTGTGTTGTCTTTATCTTATATTTAAATTAGTAAAGGAAAAAAAAAACATTTGGCATGCAAACCATTGCCTTTACTAAAGAACCCTAGAAGAACCATCTTTTTAAAATGCATCATTTATGTTAGCTGGAAGAAAATCCACTGCATGCATCTCCATGACTGGGACAAAGAACAATGGATCTCTCTTTCTATAGTTTAGCGTATAGCGTAACCTTTAATGCCAGTGAAAACAAAAGCATGGCTTAAATTTTATATTCATTATTTATTACTCATAGTTCACTGAAAAATGCAGAGCAGTTCTGTCACAATTCAAAATCCATACTATTTTTGTCATTTTTAAGTCAAATCTGTCATTACAGAAGGTGAATTGAATGTAAACACAATTCTTTATGTAACTAAGTCTGTGACTGATATATCATTATGTAATTAGATTTGAATAGGAAAGCAAAATGAAAGGAAGTAAATAAAGATACTTCTAAGGGTGACCAAACAGGTCCATACTCTTCTTTCTTTACTCATTTTATCACCTCTCTCTTCACAATGCATATGACTGTGCTTGTCCTTTCATCTCCACCACCTTCGAAAGCTAAACTAAACTAAACTAAACTAAACTAAACTAAACTAAACTAAACTAAACTAAACTGCATTTGTCCTTCCATCTCCCAAGAGCACAAGATGAGACCAACTTGGAAATAGAGAGAGAGAAAGAGAGAGAGAAAGAGACCTTAATGCCAAACAGTAATTTAACCAAAGTTTTTGTTATAAAAATCATAAGAACCTTTTAAGAACTGCCTATTGTCCTGAGGAAAATGTGCCCTAGATTTTAAAAACTCAACAACTGACAACCTGAACACACACTATAAGCACTGTCTGGACACACTCACAGACTCACACACACATCACTTCTTACAGTAAATCCATATTGTATTCCCTTTTCTCCATCACCATCACAACAGCCACAATGAATTATACATCTATTAGCTTTATTATTACACGAAATTTGTAGCACTTGAAAGAGAATGCGAGATGCCGTTTATTCCTGCTTGTTGCTGGAAGGGCCTTGCGGGGCGAACCTGCCTCTGTGTGTGTGTGTGTGTGTGTGTGTGTGTGTGCGTGCGTGATGCAGAGAGAAAGAAAAGCATCACGCTTCACTCTGGCAGCCAATCTGTCAGCCTGCTCCAATCATTTCAGACTGGAAGTGCTGCTCTGTGTGCAGAGCTCATTCCTGGATGGAGGCCTCAGCAGGTCGGCTAAATTTACACACAAATATACAGCTTCCATCATCCAGCTCCAAATTTACAAAAGTAAGATATAGCACCTTACAACAGAGCAGAAATTTTATTATAGTTACACTCCATCAGGACAAGCTTACAGCCACACACACATAAGCAAACAGGAGTGCAAAAAAACGCCAGCTTGGCAAGTGAAAACATCTTAAATGTAGTCAGAATACAGGCCCATTTTGTGTACCGAATTTTTTCTAATCTTTAAGTAGAAAAGGAGCTTAATATAATACAGACATACTTAAAGTTTTAAAGCATATAAATTCACTCTCATACATTCCTTATAAGCTGCAAAATATTTTAAAAAACAATGTTTTTATTTATGCCCACCTAAGTAGCTAGTTTAGCCCCTCACATTCATGTTGAAGCTACAAGGAGTGTTTCAGCCTGGGTTTTTGAATGAAATACAATACAGGATAGCCAATTAGAATAGAAGTAACTTACATATTTGTGTCTTAAAAAGACAGCAAAAAACAGATGGTCTAATTCAAAAGAATAAAGAGGAAACATTGGAAAACTGAATTTTGACTGGTACATAAACTCACGTGAACATCGTAGTGAGAACACCACATACACACTAGTGCACACACACACACTAGGGGGCAGTGAGCACACTTGCCTGGAGTGGTGGGCAGCCCAATCCGCAGCACCCAGGGAGCAGTTGGGGTTAGGTGTCTTGCTCAAGGACACCTCAGTCATGTGCTGTCGGCTCTGGGGATCGAACCAGCAACCTTCCGGTCACAAGGCTGGTTCCCTAACCTCCAGCCCATGACTAGAATCAATGCAAAGGTTTGGGCACCCTGGACACCTTTTAGCACACTGTAATGCACAATTACTATTAATAAAAATTATGCACAACATTTTTCAGAAAAAATATGCCATATTTAGGTTTGTTCCCTGCAGATCTAATTTGGATATGACTGTAAAAAAAAATATCAGGATACAATCTATTTAAGCAATCGAGCCATGTGCAGTTAACTTGTTCATTTGACTTAAAAATATGTTAAATAGCCGTTTAATATTCTTACAACAATCTTATAATAAGGAACATTAGGTATATTGATTGCATTTAAGATGTTTTTACTTCCAAGATATCACTTTGCAGTATGAGGCCTAATAATAAAATATAGTCTTGTTCTTACAGTTTTCCCTGCACGTTTCCAGTTCACCAAGAAGACATGGACTTGACAGATTTTAATAATTAATATTTTCTGTATTAATTCAGCAACTAATTAACTAACTTGAATTATACCTGCTTTGCGTATGCCACCCAGTATGCCAGTACAGATAAAGCTGAGAAATCCCAGCTGTGGAGAAACAATATCTTTGTGTTTTACCTTGTCATATTTCATATTGTGTATTACCTTTGCATGTTGATTGTCAATTGCTTAGTACTCATATGGCTGACACTGGAGCAGAAAATCTGAAAGAAAACATTTCTCAATAATGGTCATCTCACAGTTTAACATTTCATTCTATTCTTCATGTTCATATTTCCACATCATGGAAATGAGGGAACCGTGTTGAACATGTCTGGTAAACAATCTGAGATGTTGTTTCTTATTTGTTACAAAGAAGCTCACAGTAACACTAAAATACAGACTTAGCTTTTGGACTAGAAAGTTTGTATACTCAATGAAAGTCAATATTAGAGCTCCATATGATTTTTAATTCTGGTTCTCATGGTAACTTTGTAAACTTTACCCAATCAAGCATCCTTCTCAATCTTCCCTGACAGCAGATATGTTTAAAGCCACATATTTTCATATTTCATTTGTTAAACTGACATGGATTTAAAGAAGAAGTACTGAAGTTATGTTTTTTCTTCACTAGCTTTGAAGAAACATTGGTGTTTGAAACATTTGGTGATTTTTTTTTCAAAAGGGCATATTCTAAATCTCAATCAACATTATATTTGGTACAATATCTTATTATGCTTTGAATTTGATTAAAGGCTTTGTCAAGCCTCTTGCTTTTAAGAATAAATAAACATCTATGACATTTTTGCTATTTTTTTTTTACCTTACCATCAAAAAAAACAGAAAAAGATGAAAGTGAAGATGAAAACTTGTCAATACAAAAATGTAGATCAAACATATGAATATTCATATAATTACATTTAAGTAATTATGTCATATAAATAAAATACATGGCAAAACATCATTAATATTGCAGTGTTCTAAAAGTTAAAGGCCAAACAAAATCACAGACGCAGCCTTTGCTGAGTGTGTGTGACCGAGAATGAGACGGTCACTTTCAGCCTACAGGCTGTGATGGAGTGGTGTGAGGACAGCTGGAAGAAAGGAGAGAGCGAAAGAAGGAAAAAGGGAGAAGAACTGTGGGAGACAAATGAGTCTGACAGCCACTTGAGAACTGTTTCAAAGCGCCTGGAGCTGTTGACCGTGTAGTGTCAGGTCCTATATAATAACACTGCCTTTACTCCAAACAAACTGGCCTGACAATGACCGGCCAATGCCTTACTGCTCCAACACAGAGCAATAGCACTGAGTGTTTATAGCAGGGGGAGGTAATCACTTCACAGGTGCTGATTCATTCACAAATTCTATACATTCTACTAACTCTACTAACTAGGGGTGTAATATTATTAGTTCAGTTATAGGGTTCTAAAGTTATTACATACATGAATTAATGTAATTACATGTGTATTACATGTATTAGCCACAAAATGCAACAAATTTGTTTTCTATTCTGTATCAACAGGTTAGTTTCTGCAATGTACAGAGGCAAAAGCATTTGTTCATTTCCTTGAACAAAATAATAACTATAAAATAAATAAATATTCCCTCAAGTACTTATGAAATCACGTTTAGATTGAGATTAAAATGTGGACTGAAAGTTTACACTTTTTACAGAAACTCTCCTCTAAAAGAAATAAATTGAGTGCTGATCAAGTGCTGTTTCATGAAATTAAATTTAGGGTCAGACTTTATATTGTGTCTTTAATAAATATGTAATTATATATTGACAACACATGCAAAGTAATCATTGCAATATATTCACTGCGATTAATTTTATTCATAATGTTATTAATATTATTCATCTATATGTACACCAATTTCAGTTTTACTATAATTACAGAAGCGTATCTTGATGGTTGTAACAGCACATTATTTCTTGTGTAATTACAGATTTATAATAGGCTGAACTGCTCTTTCCTATAGGGCTATTCTGATTGTAACAGGGAGTGTCACAGTACAGAATGGTTTAAAGCCAGAGCTTTAGATTACCATATCACAACGAAAGAACACAAGACACTTTTAAAAAAATGGGTCTTCAAGGGTTCTTTAGTAAAGAAAATGGGTCAATATAAAACCAGAAGCACTCAAAGAATCCTTTGCACAATTCTTTGAATCATGAAATCGTTCTTGAGATTGTTGGAATTTGATGATGTGTTGTATATGGTTGTCTACAGAATCTTTCTGAAAGGGGTTCTATGTAGCACTAATAGAATTTGTATCTTTAATCAAAAGCACAAAATAAGGGTTGAAGAAAAACAGAGTGAATGGCGGAATAGATAAACAGAGTATTATGTTAGCGCTTCACTGATCTGACTCTAACTCAATCGCCATTAAGGTCTTAGAATCCCTGAGCATGAAACAGATTGCAACACATCAAAATGCACTGCAGCATGAATAGATTTTTCATTTACTTTAACAGTTTCCTGCTTCTTCCCTCTTTTTGCAATTCAGACCAGCATGAACATGAACAATACATGAGCTGTGCTGAGAGAGGGTGGCTGATGGACAGGGTCTGGTCGATTTCTCTGCATGGAGCTAAGCAGGACTGGCTGGTGTTCATTTCGATTACATCTCAATATTACCAGGACTGGGCAATAAGTAACCCTTTACGGCTAATGCAAAAAAGTGGCAATTTCTACCCTTTAATCTACTCTTCTCTGTGAACAATGTGATTTCAATGCCTTTATGTAATATCAAAAGAATGTGGTCTTTATTTTATGTGTGCCACAAACTAGCTTTAGAACAAATGCTTGAACAGAAATGCGTCACACATTACTTGGAACAAAAAAACCCTCATGGTTCTCCTACATAGCAAAGTCTCTGAATAGATTGGCCAGATGTTTCACTTTTTAGTGTTAAAAAGAAATTAAAAGAAAGACTTTTTCTTTAATAATAGTAATAATCAATTTTATTTGAAAAGTGCGTCACAAAATAAATTCATTATTATTATTAAAGAAAATGGCTGAAAATCTTTATATATATTGTACAGTTTTGTATGGAGGCAGCTCAGTGTGTCAATGCCACTAAAGCAGTATATCATGAGGCTAAAAAATCAGAATCAGTCAGAGACATAGAAAAATGTGTTTCAAGATCAACCATTTTATACATTGTTGAGAAGAATACATTGGTAAGCTTAAAAGTGGCAAAGAAGCAAGTTGACAATGGATGAGCACAGAAGTAGATGACTAAAGAACGCTTCCATTCCTAAAGAAAAACTGTCAAACAGATGATGAAAACTATCCAGATGTTGGTGTACATGTTTAGAGTCATAAACTTCCACTGAAGAATACAGCAGCCTATCCTCAGAGGGTTTCCTGCAAGATGAAAACTACCAGTAAGCCTGAAGAACAGAGAGGGCAGCCTTCTTTTTCTAAAAAGTGCCGTAAAAAAGCCTGCAGTGTTCTAGAATGAAGCGTTATGGACAGACGAAATGAAGATTAAGTGTCCCAGTGTGATGGACTGTGGAAAGTGCAGAGGAAAAAGAAAGTGGACATGGCCTAAAGCAGTGTTTCCCTGTCTCCAGTCCTGTAGTCCACCTGCACTGTGCAGTCTTGCATTTTCCCTGCTCTAATACACCTGGTTAAGCTCAACAAGGATTAATTAAAGGGTAGTAACATGGGAATAATGATTCTTTAATTAACTTGCACATGTCTTCAAATGCTTTCTTATATTTTGCTTAATTATTTCTCAATTAAATGTTATTTCACTTGAAACCACTTTTGTGTTTGTTAGCAGATGAGGAGATATTTTACTCTGATATAAAGCTAGTCTTGTATGTACACATTGTCATTTTTGTAATGGAGCCCCCTGAATGCATGGTGTTAAATTAATGATGCTAATCAAATCAAATCAAATTTATTTGTATAGCGCTTTTTACAATGGATGTTGTCGCAAAGCAGCTTCACAGAATTCCAGAAAAGACAGAGTTTTAACAAGAAGTGTAAAATGATACTAATGATACTAATTGTGAAATCATCTTTAACCTAGTTGTCATTTTGAGTAGATTTTTTTTTTTCTCAAAAGAAAACAGCAAACACTTAGAATAAGTAATCATATAGCAAGATAATTTGGTTCTGTGTTATGTAAAACTAATTAGATTACATATTTCAGGAACTAAAAAGTAGTAGAATTCCATTACAGCTTGTGAGATGTAAATTGTCACTGTCCAAAGAAAAACAAAATCTCCAAAACAACAACTTTACAGGAAAGGGCAAAAACACCCTTACTTTCCAATGTAAGTTAATGTAAACTTTTACTTGGTTTTATTCCAAGTGATTTTAGAGCATTTCTATTGGTCCATTCCTCGTAAAACTTTCACACAACATAAAGGACAGCTGTTATGTTGAAATGATATGTAGAAAATTGAATATAAACAAAAATGGAGATACATGGTTTTTGTTGGAAAGGGAAGAAATAGAAACTTATAATCAATCCCATTTGTTAAGTAATTATCTTGTGCAGATCTCTTTTCTGACTGAAATTCACTGTTAGCTCCGTGAGTGGTGCCACAAACGTTTTAGGGAGTAAAGGGAGTAAAATGAAAAGAATCATTTGGTTTTCCTTTTCAACGCCCAAAAAAAAATCACACTGAAAAACTTTCTCTTCAAAATGTGGATTATTGGTTAAATGCCTTTTCCATAACAGTTTGTCTTCATGAACATACATATATGTGTAATAGCTTCAAAAAACGATTTTGTGCAATTGAATTCATTATTGTCAGTCAGTTCTATGCAGGTCAACCCCTGATCATAGTTACGATGGACTGTTATGTGATTACACAACTTGATAAAGACAAACTGTTGGAAAAAGGCATTTAATCAGTAATCCACATTTTAAAGAGAAGGTTTTTCAGTGTGAATTTTTGGGCGTTGAGAAGGAAAAACAAATGATTTTTTTTTTCATTTTACTCCCTTTAATCCCTTTAACGTATATATATATATATATATATATATATATATATATATGTATATATATATATATACACACACACACACACACACACACACACACACACACACACACACACACACGCACACTATATTGCCAAAAGTATTCATTCGTCTGCTTTCACACGCATATAAACATGAGTGACATCCCATTCTTAATCCATAGGGTTTAATATGATGTCGGCCCAACTTTTGCATCTATAACAGCTTCTGGGAGGGTTTTCCACAAGGGTTAGGAGTGTGTTTATGGGAATTTTTGACCATTCTTCCAAAAGTGCATTTGTGAGGTCAGAGACTGATGTTGGACGAGAAGGCCTGGCTAATTCATGCCTAAGGTGTTCTATCGGGTTGAGGTCTGGACTCTGTGCAGGCCAGTCAAGTTCTTCCACGTCAAAGTCACTCATCCATGTTTTTATGGACCTTGCTTCGTAGACTGGTGCACAGTCATGTTGGAACAGGAAGGGGCTGTCTCCAAACTGTTCCCACAAAGTTGAGAGCATGAAATTGTCCAAAATGGTCTGCTGAAGCATTAAGAGTTCCTTTCACTGGAACTTAGGGGCCGAGCCCAACTCCAGAAAAACAATCTCACACCATAATCCCCCCTCCACCAAACTTTACACTTGGCACAATGCAGTCAGACATGTACAGTTGTCCTGGCAACCATCAAACCCAGACTCATCCATCAGACTGCCAGATGGAGAAGCGTGATTTGTCAATCCAGAGAACACGTCTCCACTGCTCTAGAGTCCAGTGGTGGCACTTTACACCACTGCATTTGACGCTTTGCAATGTGCTTGATGTTGTAAGGCTTGGATGTAACTGCTCGGCCATGGAAACCCATTCCATGAAGCTCTTTATTCTGTTCTTGAGCTAATCTGAAGGCCACATGACGTTTGGAGATCTGTAGTGACTGACTCTGCAGAAATTTGGCGACCTCTGAGCATTATGCGTCTCAGCATCCGCTGACACCGCTCTGTCACTTTATGTGGCCTATCACTTCATGGCTGAGTTGCTGTCGTTCTTAATCACTTCCACTTCGTTATTATACCACTGACAGTTCACTGTGGATTATTTAGTAGTGAGGAAATTTCACAACTGGACTTGTTGCACGGATAGCATGCAACTGTACCATGCTGGAATTCACTGAGCTCCTGAGAGCGACCCATTCTTCCATATATATATATATATATATATATATATATATATAGGAATAGCTGATTTAGTATAAACATGTACAGTATAATCTGTTTTTTGTGTTTTATGGGACCCTTGGCTCGTAAGGGCCCTAGGCAGCTGCTTACCATTACCTACAGCCAAAGACCACCCGTGCATGTACAATTCTCTAAATATCCTTTATATATATATTTTTAATATTATATTTTTATCAGATTTTTGTCTTTTTTGAAACATTCATAGCAAATTGCTAAAAAAGTACAAATTTGTAGATTAAAATGCCAGTACAGAAAACAAGTTGAATGTGAATTCATTGCCTTTGTATTTGTTTGTGTAAGTGTGTAATTATATGTAAATAATCATGTAATAAAAATGCAACAATATTAACTCTGGGCTAATCTCATAACTGTTTTATTTCAAAGCCAGTGCATCCACAATAACAAAAACTATGTCCATCTTCAAGAACTTACAGGCTGCTTTCATTGAAAAGCATTATTTTTACTTGAATGTTTTCCCTTCATATTCTTGTCAGGTCAGTTTTCTCAGTGTTTGTGTTTCTGAATGGATCTGAAGAAGAATGCCCTTCTCTATTTCCTCTGTCTTTCCCCATGTGATGTGCTTAGGCACACTCACGGCCGTGCAGAGTCAATGTACATCCCTAATCACACCCACAACTTGCATCGGACAAATACAGCACACTCCTCTTGGAGCGTGTGATCTCTATCTCCTCTCTCCTTCTGTTCTGGTGTCTCTCTCACGGCTGCTATTACACTCAGCTCTGATTAGGATCTTTGTCTTGCTTGTGCAGTGGAGGAGAGAGAGAGAAAGAAGAAAAAAAAAACAGAGGATTGTGCTGTTTGGAACCCAAAAAAGCAGCATGAGATAAAACAGATGAAACCCTTCCAGAATCCCCTGGGGGCACTGGAGGGCGTGGCACTTTATTCCTTTGGTTGTTCTTACAATTTCTCACACACACTGGTCTCACCTCAGCTGAACATGATTTACCCCAGAATATCAGCGATTCATCAAGTGATAAAAACAGGGACATTTAAAAATGAATTACCAAAATATTTTCAAGTCTATCATGTTGAAAATGAACAGTGGCCACCAGATCAGATCATAATTTTGCATATGTGCGCAACACCTTAGAGGATATGGCTGAAACAGTCATAAAAATAAAGCTTCTCTAAAACTAAAATACAATTGAGAGAGACATACAGTATTGTAACAGCTAGAATTAGCCTCGGGGGTCTGTATGGTGGTGTATTCAGAGTGAATGTCTTCTTTATGTCATTAAAATCTGCTGTAAAATTAAAATCTGATATACTATAACTGTCAACAAGTGTGTGCACATATCCAGAATGCTTTGCAGATTGCTAAGGGCTCATCATTGATTTTGTTCATAACACTGTAAATATTATTATGATATTTATTTTATATTATATATCTTACCTTTTAAAAAGTAAGTAAACTTGCTTAAATTAAATGTATTAAATTTCAAATAATTAAAAAAGCAAACAACATGCATTTGTTTGCTTGCTAAAATAGCTTATGACACAAACAAGAATAAAAATAATATCTTCAGTGTTTTTGCTTTGTTAGATCATTTTCTTTACATATCAAATAAATGCAAGAAGCGCCTTGACACATTATAGTATTAATGAAAAAGTCCAGACTAAAAAAAAGTAAATATAGAATAAATCAAATATGCTAATATTGCTAAGTTCAACACAAATATTTGTGTGTAAATCCTTTGTATTTATTCTTTTCAAGATCATCATGGTCATCAGTATGCAAATGTAAGAGATCACCTTTTAATTTCCAGTCAAATTAGTCATTATGCTATTCATTTGTCAGCATCAAAAAAAAAAAAAAAAACAAAGCACATACTGCCTTGCAAAAGTATTCAACCCCCTTAAAAACCAATAGAATATTCTAGATTACAAATGACACTTTGATATGTTGTGCTACACTGTATTTTATTTCAAAAGACTGACCCTCTAAATGAATTCATTTAAAGTGATATTGGTTTATAAAGAAAATATTTTGTGGCAAAAACTAAAAAGTGTTCAGTACCCCAGTGCTGTGGAAAATAGAAAGATGGTGTCCTATTATAGACATAATTGGTATCCAATTGGTCTCTACCTGTGAATCATTAAAGAAGTTAAACTTTTCTGACCCCCTAATTCAAGTACCATATGAATTTTCACAAAATATGTGAAAAGTAAGACAAAAGAACATTCTAAGGAAAGTAGAGATAAAGTATTACATGTGCACAACATAAAATGAGGCTATAAAACAATATACAAGGGCATTCATGGGCTGGAGGCTAGGGAACCAGTTTGATTCCCAGAGCCAACATTACATGACTGAAGTGCCCTTGAGGAAGGCATCTAACCCCTAACTGCTCCCTGGACGCTGCAGATAGGGCTGCCCACCTCTTCAGACAAGTGCACTCACTGCCCCCTACCGTGTGTGCTAACTAGTGTGTATGTGGTGTTTCACTGCAGAGATGGGTTTAATGCAGAGGGGAAATTTCCCCGTTGTGGAACTAATAAGGGTCACTTAATCACTTAAAGTGTTTGGATAACCTTGAGTGCCGTTGGATCAACTTTAAGGGAATGGAAGCTGCTCTATTCCACCTAGACATTGCCTAGACAAGGCTATCCCTCAGAACCCAGCATGAGAGCAAGAAGTGAACTAGAGAGGGAAGCCACAGGGAAGCCAACTATCACTCCGAAGGAGCTAAAGAGCTTGGTGGATGAGACTGGAGTGATGGTGCATCAATAAACAACATCAAGAGCTTTGCCTATGATTGGCCTGTGTGGTAGGGTGGCACATCTGATGTTTGCCTGAAAGCATCAGAGTGGCCCAAGTGAAACATGGGACAAAGTTTTGTGGTCCGATGAGACAAGAATTACAAAATTCAAAACTTGTATGGTACAAAGGCTATGTATGGTACAAACCTAACACTGCCCATTGTAAAGTATGGGGGTGGCAGCATCATGTTGTTGAGATGCTGTTCCTCAGTGGGGTGAATTAAAACTGAAGGACAGATAGATGGTCTAAAATACATGGAGACACTAAGACAACCTGCTTTTGTCTGCTAAAGAACTGATGCTTAGGAGAAACTTTAACTTTCAGAAGGACAGTGAGGCCAAGCACAAGTCCAAAGCAACACAGCAGTGACTGAACAAAGAAAGGTGAATATTCTATAATGAACAAATCCAACTCAATCAAGAATCTGTGGCGCTAAACATTGCAGGCCACAGGCACTATCAAACAGCCTGAAAAGCCTGGAGCAAATCTGCCAGGAAGAATGGGTGAAAATCTTTCTCAAACAGCATGCATAGCTATTAGAAATGTGCCCCAACAGACTTAAAGCTGGAAGTGCTTCAAAAGGTCGTTTTACCAAGTACTAGCCTGAAGGCATTAAACATGTATGCAAGAAGTGTTTTCAGTTTTTATTTTAAAAAAAAAGATCTGCTTACAAGTAATGAGCTTTGACTTAGAATTTTTAATTTAAGAGCATGTTAGTTTTCAGTACTGTCACGACTGGCCTCTCCCAGTGCATTTGTTTACATGTCCATGTGCTTCTTTGTTTTGTTTCCTCCCTTTTCCACCCTCTTGGTTCTTGACTCTGCCCTTGATTGTTCCCACCTGTTTTCCACCTGTGTCTTGTGAGCCATGCGTTTTCCGTAGTCTAGTGCTGGTCTTTGATTTGTTTGTGCTGTGTGATGCTTGAGGTGTATGTATTGCTTGGATTTCTGTGTTTCTGTTTAATATGTCTGCCCTCCTGCTCTCCATGTTGGCTCTCTGACCCTGGACTGTTTCGACCCTGATTCTGGATTTGCCCTTAATAAATCTCGCGTTTCTCCACATATGCGTCTGCCTCCTCATCGCTCCTCATTACAAGTACAAATCCTGGCTGAAACAATTTGTAGTGTCATTAATATAGACAAATGAGATAGAGTTTGAGTTCAATCTTTTGCAAAGCACTGTAAATTTAATATGAAATTCCACAGAATCCTCAACATCTAAAAATATTATTATATTTCTCAGTACTTAGTGTGTCCACCCTTTGCCTTTTTAACGGCTTCCATTTTAATTTTTCCAAGAAATCTGCAGGGATATTATACCACACCTCCACAGTTCAGTCTTAGAAGTTGGTTGCATTTTGGAAATTTCAGTATTAGATAATTTTGTCCACTTATTTTCCTTTGACTTTTCCCTTCCACATGCAAGGGAATTATCTTATATAATCTTCTCACAAAATTTCCTTCAGGCATTTTAGATGCACACGGTACGAGAAAAGAATAAAAAGAAACAAGTGTGTGCATGTTTTTGCATGTTTGTTTTTACCCTTTACACTGTGAAGCCCACTGTCAACAGTCTGTGTGTGCATGCATGTGTGTGTGTGTATGTGTGTGTGTGGTGGTCTGACCTGTTCACTCTGTGTAGAGCTGCCTGCCAGAGCTGTGTGTGTGTGTGGCCGTGTAGCCTTTGCAAAATGTATTCAAAGCGAAGTTGTCCACTGAGATTAACTGTCCCGGAAGTTTGTTTGTGTCTGTGTGTGTGTGTGTGTGTGTGTGTGTGTGTGTGTGTGTGTGTGTGTGTGTGTGTGCACGTGTGTGTTTGTGCGGTGAGGTCAGAGTTCAGCGGTAACAAAGAGCAGAAACAGAGGAGCAGAAGAGACGATAAATCACAGCGGTGCTCCCTCGTGCTTTTTCCACCCGGTGCTTCTCTCCCTGTACATGCTGTTATTTAAACAACTACAACTGACCTCACAGGGCACCAATGCAAAGCTGACCAGCAATAACTGTTTATATATAAAAAAAGAGAGTGAGAGAGAGAAAGAGCTGCTGGAACAAAATAGAATGCAAATTAGCTCACCTCTTCACCTATACCTCACAATTAGAAATACTACTGAAATGCTAATAGTCCTGTATAAAGACAGAATGAGCTTCATTCCAAAATGCTGCATATACATTTGCTACAATTTTGGTATAAAGAAATACAGAAGTTTGAAACGTTTAACAGCTGATATAATATGCAATATATGTACAACACATTTCTATTTCTGTAATATGAGTGGTATTAACCAAAACACAGCATTGATCTTCCCTTCCCAACAATAAATATCATTATATATATGGAAACTTTTATATGTTGACACTGAATAAACCGCATTTAATGCTGAGATGACAACAACCTCTATTTGATGGAATGGAAATGTGTAGAATAATGTATTTTTGAAAAAAAACTAAGAAGAAATCACCTCTGATACATTTTGAAAGGACAAACAAGAAAACAATGAAACATGAGAGAGCCTCCATAGTGTCATCGGGATGTGAAGACAGAAGAGGGAGACAGGATGGAATGATAAAAGAGAGGTAATAGAGGATAGGGGGGCTGACCAGGAGCAGACTGGCACTTATTATGGACATAAAACCCTTCCAGAACGAACAGAGGAGAAGGTCAGAGTGATACTGTGCATCTGGGTATTGAGAGAGAGAGAGAGAGAGAGAGAGAGAGAGAGAGAGAGAGAGAGAGAGAGAGAGAGAGAGAGAGAGACAGAGAGAAGGTGGCGTCCTTGTGGCCAAGCTTTAATCAGACATGTGGTTTCATGGCCAAGGTGACCGCCACACCCAGATTCTGTTAGTGCTGTCCATTATCAGGCCCATGTGGAATTCTTTTGCTTTGCTTTTATTAACAATAACAGTAACTCTGTTAATATTTTAAATATGCACAAATAAACCAACCCGAGACATGATTGAATTTGATATATATGGTGCCCTTGAGAGGCTCGAAGATGAAACTTATCTAGCATTAGCTAGAAAATCATGGCTAAGCTAGTCTAGTTAGTTATAACTACTTTATGCGATATATGCCAGTGCAAAGTAAATGCAACCTGCTGTTAGGCCAGCCTACAGGTGTCTTTGCATTAAAGCAGGCTGCTTTTACACACTCTCAAAAATACAGGTACAAAACTAACACTGGGGCAGTACCCCTATTTTCACTGGGGTGGAACAGTCAAGAGTACATCTCAGCACTTTTAGTCAAAGAACATAAATGTACCATAATCCATTTAAAGTATATGTTCTAAGCTGTACTGACTCCGCACACCCCGTCTCATCTCCAAGCTTATTTTATTGTTCTGTTTTAAAACATTGTTATGAAACGGTACAACTATCTAGTTTTCCACTGAGAAAAACTTTGAAGTGCACCATTGGCCCTTAAAACAACTGTTGTACCTGTGAGGGAACATTTACATTGTTTGTACCTTGATGAATGAAAAATGTACATGTACAAAACTTTTATTTCTAACAGTGCATGTGCTAAATGTTGAATGTTGTGTCCCAATCTGTTCGTCTGCCCAACATAATTCTGTACATAGTGGCCCAACAAACTAAAATAAAACCACTCATTTCTGCTGCCACATGTTCTGTGACATTGGCATAGCGACATTGGCAGCCATTATCAGACCCGCAATATACTGCATTAATAAAACTTCACTTGAACTACAGTTGAGGTAAATGCAGGCCAGCATTTGTTAAAGATGGATGATGGACTGAGAAACCTGAATGCGAACTGTAAACCTAACCCAAGCCCAACAGACATCTGGGAAATATATCAAACTCTACTAGCCTCCTCACCTCAATCATCACAGCCCTAGCTATGCTCTCAGGGCAAATGCTTTTAGCGCTGCTGCTGTATTCTTTCTCTTCCACTTCAAGATGTCCCTTGAAGTCATCTTTCCTTTACTTTGGTCCTGATATAAAGCTCTTTTGTTCATAGGAGTATGACCCCGTAGGTTTTTTATCAGTCTGTATCTTGTACAGAAGTAGCAAATGTGGTCTTCAAATTGGCTTGTAACTTTAAGTAGAACCTCTTTTCTTCCCTCTATTGGAGTTATAAAGTTGGCCGTTTTTCCCATAAACTCTGTTCAGAACACCACTATGTGACACTGAAGCACTTCTCAAACAGAGAGTGCTATTTTCGTTTTTGTTCAGCTTACTACACCAACAAAACTCAAAACTTTCCCATCCTCAATCCTGCACAACCTGCTGGGAAATCCTCCTGGAGCCAGCAGTGATTGGCCCAGTAAGCTGGCCTAACATCAGAGCGACCAATAACAGTGTGGGACTGCAGCAGCCACACTACACCTGCGATTGGCCAAGTTTAGCGTGAAAAAAAAAGTGGGCCATCTCCCCCTAGGCTACTGGAACACTTGCCAATAAAGATGAGAGAAGGAGAGGTCTCCCCCCACTGCCTTTATTCAGGTCCACCCTCACCAAAAAACACTACATTCACTGCATCTGTTGTCCAACAGGGAATTATGAGTAAGTAAGTTACTTATAGGAAGAGTTTTGTCGCTGACAAAAGCACTTTTGCAGCTGAATTCATTTCAGCACAAGAGGTCCTTTAATGCAACATATGGAATGATGTATCTGTGCAATTTCCATCAATTTTCCACATATAGCCATGACTGAAAGGTCATAGTGGTGTGTATCAACAGGCTATTTTTAAGCAATAGAAAATTATGACTTAAAGTCCATAATTATTACAGACAAACTATAAAACTACACACACTGTAGATTCATACTGGATTAAAATCGCTCCACAATTATTACAGTCAGACTGTAAAACTACACACACTGCAGATTCATACTGGATTAAAATCGCTCCACAATTATTACAGTCAGACTGTAAAAACTACACACACTGTAGATTCATACTGGATTAAAATCGCTCCACAATTATTACAGTCAGACTGTAAAACTACACACACTGCAGATTCATACTGGATTAAAATCGCTCCACAATTATTACAGTCAGACTGTAAAACTACATACACTGCAGATTCATTCTGGATTAAATTCGCTCCACAATTATTACAGTCAGACTGTAAAAACTACACACACTGCAGATTCATTCTGGATTAAATTCGCTCCACAATTATTACAGTCAGACTGTAAAAACTACACACACTGCAGATTCATACTGGATTAAAATCGCTCCACAATTATTACAGTCAGACTGTAAAACTACACACACTGCAGATTCACACTGGATTAAAATCGCTCCACAATTACTACAGTCAGACTGTAAAACTACACACACTGCAGATTCATACTGGATTAAATTTGCTCCACAATTATTACAGTCAGACTGTAAAACTACGCACACTGCAGATTCATACTGGATTAAAATCACTTCACAATTATTACAGTCAGACTGTAAAACTACGCACACTGCAGATTCATACTGGATTAAAATCACTCCACAATTATTACAGTCAGACTGTAAAACTACACACACTGCAGATTCATACTGGATTAAAATCACTCCACAATTATTATTGTCAGACTGTAAAAACTACACACACTGCAGATTCATACTGGATTAAAAATGTTGTTGTCAGACTGTCAAAATTACCCATGATTTAATACTGGATCTCAATCCAGAGTGTAAAACCGACATGCACTGTAGATTCATAATGGATTACAATCTCAGTCATAAGCAATCAGTACAATAATAGCACCTGCTCAGTTCAAATCATGCTAAAGGCAGAATAATTCTGACAAACATTCATAAGAGTAGAGAATTTGTGTAGAGAATAGACGAATGCCTCCTTCCAGTTTTCCTCTGCCCCCCTAAAAATCAGATTGTCCCATAATTCCCCTGCATAAGCAGTTTCTCCACTCCTTTGAAGCCTAAACTGTGACACTGAAATTCTCTGAGCCAAGCTGCTCGATACCTTCCCACTTAATATGCTGCCAAGTTAATGAACATGAGAGGGAATGGGTGACATCGCAGGGTCTTTAGCGGATTTAGCTTCATCGCGTCTGGTCAAAAGCAGAAGCTGATGGATCTGCGCACGTTCATTAGGGGCATAAATGCTGTCTTTAATCATACGCAGAGGAGTCATGCCTAGATTACAACGTCTGAGTGTGTCTCCGTAATGCATGATTTCCTGCTTTCACACTCACATCTCCGGTGACGAGAGCACGAGTGTGAGTGCTGAGAGGGAGACGAGCTTAGGGAGACACAGACACACCATTAAGCCTTGGAATAACAGCTATTGCTGATTGTAACAAAAGTATTTTGTAATTTTGTGTGAATTCTCTCACATGTAGGTTATTGAAACAAGCAGAGTATTATGGAAAGCGTGGATTATAAACTTTCAGTTTACAAACTACAAGCAAAACCAAAATGGTAACTTAACAGGACAAGAAAAGACACACAATCTTATCTTGCAATGGAAGTTCATTTAAAAGCTTTTTCCCAAGCAATTTTGGACCATTTCTATTGGTTCATTCATCATGAAATTTTGACATGCATACGTATGTTTGCAAAGGCTAACTGGACGTTTTTATAGAAAAAGGTAAAAATACTGAAAAAATAGAGATGCAAGGTTTTTTTTGTGACAGCAGTGAAGTACAGGGTGAGTCAAAAGTCACAGGATACCATTTTATTTTATTAAATTTTATTTTTCATTTTATTATTGACTTTTATCTCTGGGCTCATCTCAAACAAATTGTGTATGCTGAGAAATTTCACACCTTCAGCACTGCATTGTGGAGGCTTATGACAGCATTTCTCCAGAGATTCTCATGCGGATTCATAACGATTGGATCCTGCACCTTCACCTCTGTGTTCAGCACCAGGGACAGCGCATTGAACACGTCAAATAGCTGTGCGTCACAGGCAACATTCCCAGTTGTTGTCGCAAATTTCTGTGTTGATAAATTTTGAACCACTTTTGAAGAGATATTGCAAATCTGATTGCGGCAATTGATTTCTGAGACAATTCTGGTCTTCTTTTATATACTACATGACTGCCTTCCCATTGGAAAAACTTGCCCTTGATCCAATATGGTGGCTTTCAAGATGGCGACCATGTTCCGGACATAAAAGATAGGCACCTTCGCCCCTCATACTTGCTGGGGTATTCAGATATGTCATTTTCCCTTTCGTTTGTGAACTAAAACGGTGTCCTGTGACTTTTGACTCACCCTGTAGAAGAAGAGATATTGTAATTTGAATTTGATACAAAGTTATTTGTGTATTAAGTCTTGTTTAGTGGAAAAGAACATCAAGACATTGAGAGTACTTATACTGCATCTGAAAAGAAAATTATTTAGCTAGTCGTGGTAGTATGCTTGTGTTGTGATATGGTAACCAAATCAAAGCTTTGCCTTTAAACCATTCTGTAATGTGATGGCATATATACAGCAACAGCAGATGTCCATTTGTTTTTAAAATATATATCTTTGTATAGGTACTGTGAAACTACAGTTTGGCATTTAGTCCATGTAATTTGTAAATGTTCCACAATAACTGTGTAAAAGACACACACACACACACACACACACACACACACACACACGCACACACACACACACACACGCACACACACACACACACACACGCACACACATGCATGCACACGCACACACATGCACGCACACGCACACCTACTAAGCCGCTTCTCCTTCTGGGTCACAGGGGGTGCTGGAGTCTATCCCAGCTATGAAGGTAGGATACACCCTGGACAGGTCTACGTAAAAAAACAGTTCTTCTTAAAGATTCCTTTAAAAGATACTTTTACAGAAATGTGGACATCTGCTGTTCATCTATTCACACACTTCATTACAATCAGGAAAAAACTATTGTTGGAAAAACAGCAGTTCACTCAATTACACATGTACAATATGTAATATTATGTAATATTGTGATTATTGAGCTGTTACAATATTCTGTTACAGATATCATGACTAGTCTGCTTACATAAATAGAAACTAAAGTGCAAATGTATTTAGCTGTGATACTGTAATCCATCTGTAACAGTGATTATGCCAGTAGTTACACTGAGGTTGCATCATCATATTTACATGTTTGCCGTGTTTTTTGAAATTTCTTGACTTCAAAACAAACGGAACATATGAAAATGGTCAGAAGTGAACTTGGCAGTACAGCCTGTGGATTGAATATAAATGCAATTCAGTTGCAAAATAGTGTGATAACTTCTACATAGCACAATAAACATAAATGCAATCCATAACATACTAACAATACAATTATGCAATGGTGTAATTACATCTAAATAGCATAAGTGATGGTACATAAAGTCAATCCATTGTGTTATAACCATGTTATAGCCATGTAACTGTAAGTACAGCTAAAGTAGTGAAGCAAAATAACAGTAATAAAATATAAAGGCTTGAAATGGAGAAGGAAAGAAGAACAAGCAATTATAAGTAAACGAGCCTTGAGGAATATGTGCTTCTGTACATTTACTTCTGCTTTATAACTACATTCATTCCTCATGGTGCACAACTAAACCAGTGTATATGTGCACATTTCTGCGTAATGTATTTGCTCTATTGCGCGAGTGTGCATGTACAAGTGCATGTATCTGTAAGCATGTGTGTGGACACAATGCTTGCACTTCGCTTGTCAACAAGGGTGCTCTGATTTAATTGGTCCTAAGGCGCTTATAGAAGAATCAGAAAATAATAAATGAATGAGACAGAAAGAGGCAAGAGCAGGAAGCAAAAAAAAAAAAAAAAGAAAAAACAGAGAGAGGAGAACACACTCATCCTTTTGTCCTTCTCATCTCCATAGACACAGAAAGCACAGTTATTAAGCAGGTTAACCAAGTCAGCTTTGAAGAAACAATCTCCTGCGACAACAGAAACATGGATATTGTAGCTATGAAATGCAATGCTAATGTACAAGCAAAAGAAAGAAGCAGAAACTTGAGCCCCTCTAGGCATGGAGATGATAGTCTGTTTCCTTTCCATCGCTTTCAGTGAATGTCAACATTGTTTGCGCATAATATTAAATCCAATTAAGTCCAACTCTATTTGTCATAATAGGTTTTCATCATAACAACTGCACTGTATATAGTGCTATATGGCACATTTGAATTTAATTGAAACCTCAAAAAACCTTAAAAATCAGAGGAATTGGTGGAATAATTGGGTAAAAAAAGCAACAAAGCAAAAGTGGGAAATGAAAAATAAGACATTGAGAGATAAAGAGCGGTGAAGACAGGTCCCTGTAGCAGAGGCAGCTACGATGCTGTAGGTTTGACTTAAATCAAATTCCATTCACTAATTCAATGAGGATAAGGTCAGTGTGTGAGTCTGGACGTCTACTGCCCTTAAGGAGAGAGAGAGAGAGAGAGAGAGAGAGAGAGAGAGAGAGAGAGATGTATTTGCTTCCATATGTTAATTTTTGCATTGTTGTAGGCCAAAAAAATATATTACAGAGGTTTAAGTTAGGGTTAGGTTTAAAATGAGAAAATTCTTAGACATATAATACATAAAAGATAAACTTGATGCAAAATATCTGTAAATAGTACTGTATTTTGGAATAATACTATAATACTGTATTACTGTATACAACAATAATGCTGTATTTTGCACTTCTGGTTAGATGCTAATTGCTTTCATTGGTTTTGTACCAGTACTCTGCACAATCTAATAACAAAGCAGAAAATATTTTTCATGGAGACCCTCAACACTAAATATAATATGAAATGCATCAGTATTTTCTGTGTCTGTCCTTTATTTTTATTACAACTTCAATTCTATTTTTCAAATAAATTCTGTGAGGATATGGATAGCAGTTGATTTTATTTTCTACCCAATCCAACTAGTCCCAAATTTAAACTAGTTACAAATTTAAACTAATCAGTCGGTTTTGGTGGTCACTTTCTGTATAGCTTTTGCTACACACTCACCGGCCACTTTATTAGGTACATAAAAGGTTGTGGTAAAAGGTTGGACCCCCCTTTTGCCTTCAGAACTAACTTAATTATTTGTGACATACTTTCAACAAGGTGTTGGAAACATTCCTCAGAGATGGTTTTTGGTTGGTTATTTGAGTTATTGTTGCCTTTCTATCATCTCGAACCAGTCTGCCCATTCACCTCTGACCTCTCACATCAACAAGGCATTTTCATCCACACAACTGCTGCTCACTGGATGTTTTCTCTTTTTCGGACTGTTCTCTGTAAACCCTAGAGATGGTTGTGTGGGAAAATCCCAGTAGATCAGCAGTTTCTGAAATACTCAGACCAGCCCGTCTGGCGCCAACAGCCATGCCACCTTTCTTCCCCATTCTGATGCTCGGTCTGCACTTCAGCTAGTTGTCTTGACCACCTCTACAAGCCTAAATGCATTGAGTTGCAGCCATGTGATTGGCTGATTAGCTATTTGTGTTAACAAGCAAATAAAGAGGCTGGTAAGTGTATATATATATATATATATATATATATATATATATATATATATATATATATATATATATATATATATATATATTTTTTTTTTTTTTTTTTTTTTTTTTTTCTTCAAGAAAAGTCACTTCAAAGTTCAAAGTGATAATTCTACTTAGGTATTTATGTGTAAAACCATAATTAACAATCCCTTTGAGATATTTCACACAGCGGCCAAATCAAAACCATAGGGCAAAATCTTATCTGATTTCTTGGAAATGCCTGTAGCCCCAGCGCAATACATAATGATCAGACAGAGCGCTATTATCACTGAGCTTAAAAAGAAACTCATCTCTCTGCCTTAGAGAAATATAAACAAGGAAAAAAAAACGCTTCTGTCCAATAGCTTCTGCACTTCTCTCTCTGTTGAAGGCAGATGCTCAGCAGGTACCACCACAGAGAAAAAACCTCATCCACCTCTCCTCTGCTCCCCTCTGCTTTCCTCTCCTGTCCTCTCCTCAGCAAGAAGTGAGGAATTCAGCGAGTTTTAAAGATGTGACCTGCGTGGTTCGGCTGTAAAATATTTCTAATAAGCCTCAGGGGATTACATCATCCCAGCTGAAAGAGCCTCTGGGCAACATTAGAACCAGGTGCAGTGGGTTTACTAATGCTGAGATGAAGAGACGGTTTAAAGATCAATACTGTGCGCTTTAAAAGCGTGAAATGTAGAAAGGCAAACAGAGCGCGAAAAAGTGAGTGTTCGTGAAAAGCCGTAACGTTATTTTTTTCCCCTCCAAATACAACTCTACTGAAGTTGCCTTATTACAGTCTCAGAGAGTAAAGCGAAGCCGAGGATTGTGGGAAGTGTTGCGCCGAGTTACATCAGCCACTCTTTCACTCGCCCTCCCCCTCTTTCTCACTCTCACTCTCTCTCTCTTTCGTTCTTTTTTTCTCACTCTCTCCCCTCTTTCTAAGTGGGCTTGTGCAGGCATATTTGTGTTTTTGTGGCCGTCTCTAGCACATAATGACCATGCTGACGGACAGAAAAAGTCATGACAAAAGATGAACAAACTGAAAGAGCTGGAAACAGTGTGTGCAGCTTAGTTCTTGTCTACCACCCCCAAATCTCTGCACTACTGCATCAATGACTAGACTAAAGCAAGCTGAAGTGGCTAAGGTAAAGTGTTACAGCACTGTCGGGAAGAAATTGGACATAAGGGCAGTTTTTCCAACATATATCTCGTCCAGTCCTAGAGGAATCAAACTCTCAGTGGACTATCCTTTCCAGTAGAACATTAGGCCTAACCTGTATCTGCAAAACAGTTCCAAGACTTTGATTTTTTGCCATAAGATAAAAGAACCATTACTTACTAAAGGTGGGCAACACAGTACAGCATAGTAAGGTTACCAATCTCAACCCAGAACTGTATGTTGCTCGAGTACCTGTGTCCATTTCCCATGAAACAATAGAAAGTAAGCAAGGTTTTCTGGAAGTTGTGTGTGGTCACATGATTTCTCATGCAAATTAAGCATTGAAAGTAAAAACAATGGCACCAACAATGGAGGAAGCTTCAAGCTTTGCTTTAGCTTTTAGTCTACATTTGCTTTTATACATAGTCTCACTGACATAGAAAGCAAGTTCGAAATACCACACCAAATCAAATGATGACAGGTGGCAATTTGACCAATCAATGGTCTGCACTATTTCTAGCTCCACCTATATGGTCCAGCTCTGTATCTTGGATCACCAGCAAGAAGGGTAACCAAATTCAGCATGGGAACTTGAGTAACTTATGGTTTACTTGGTAATGGAAATGAAAACAAAATGCACTGCCAAGTAGAAAACTGACATACGTGTACACACACTTAAAATAATAAATACATCACAAAATTATGTTTCCTGATTGACTTGTGAATAATGACTCACATTTTAGCAGAGTAAGCTTGCGATTGCTGACAACAAACCCTTTTAGCTCCGAAATTGTGACTTTATCACTGAAGTCCATTTGAGTGGTTCTGGAGTTTGAATTGATGTAAAATATTAAAACTTTGCCTTGCATTGTTGCATTTATTTGAGTTACAATCCATTTTTAGATCATTTATATTGGTGCATTCCTCATGAAATATTTATATATGGTAAATAGCAGCTTTTTGTAATTATTGTACAAATGTACTATTTAACCTTTGGAAATATAGAAACTAAAGCCCTATTCAGATGGGATTCATTTTCAATGCTGAGGTGGGGTAATGCCAGTTTACCAGATGGGTGCAGCGTTCATAACCAATTCGCACATGATAATTTTACAGTGAGGTAAGATAGTAACATTACACTTTGGCTTTATTTTAGCCCCAGAGAACACAAGTAAATGCTTCTTTAAACTTGCTTAAGAAACTCCATTTCCACAGGACATGATGGCATTTTACTGATGTGTCAATTCACATGGGATTAATATAACCTGAGGTTATTTCTACTGCTCGTTTTACAGAGGTTATTTCTACTGCTCGTAAAAGAAGGTGAAAATCTTTACTGATGTGGGTGTAAAAGTGATGGTAAAAATGACTGACACTAAAAATGACTAAAATCACTGAGAATTGCCACTAAAATTTACATTACCCCACTTCCCTTTGGAAAATGTACCCTATCTGAATACGGATTAAGTTGCAAAAATAGCCCTTTTGGAATTTGTCATGGTTGTGATGTCCCAACCCCATGCATACATTTATATAAGATCACTCCTTCAGCTTATAAAGGTTTAGATATGAGAGAGAATAAATAGACTTTTTAACTGAATATAAAATGTAAGTACACTTACTGTTGACATATTTCAGTTTTTATTTGTGATTTTTCATTTTTCTCTATTTTCAAATATACTACTCCCTCCAAAGTTGATGGGAAACCCAAGACGTTTTTATTCAAAGCTATGAAAAAATTTCATCCTCCGTTGCTATCAACTACCTCACAGACATCTGTTATCACTTCGTCTTCTGAAAGACAAGCTTAAAAGCGGTAAACAAATTAATATTGTTTGCTTAACAGAGACCAGATACAAAGGAAATATCCACAAAACTATTAGCATCCCTGGGTTATCAATCAGCGCAGACGCTAATATGCCCATAAATTACCTCACAGGTGCTATGCCTACCGTTAGGCATCCTGTCTCAATCTATGCAACAGTAGATACACATGGTGACAAATAATCTCCATGTTGTCTTTTTCCTCGAGCGTGATGCTCCCTTCCCGAGCCCTCTGAAGCATGCCAGGTGCATTATGGTTACTGATGAGTCTCAAACAAAATCCAGGGGAATGAATCAGGAAGAGATGGGGGGAAATATTTCAGCGTGACACCACTGTGTGGGTTTATGGAGCGTGACTGACGTGCCGTCATGGTTTCTGATTCACACTGTTATGTCTTTTTTTTTTCCTTCAGATGGTTGAGGGAAAGGAGGAGGTATATTAGAGTTGCACATTATCTGCTCTATGAGGGATAGAAAAATGTAGGATGCCTTTAAAGTGTCGCGCAGAAATGGCTCACATGCCTCATTTCAGAGGCCTGTGCTGGTCTTGGTTGAGGACTGATCTGGAACGAGCCAAACCATCCAAAATACAAAGAACTTATGTGGCTAAACTAAACTCAGGCCAGTAGCATTGCTGTCCATTACACAGCATAGCCACTCGTATGGAGCAGTCAGTTTCCAAGAGAGTTAGCAATCCTTGTCTATTTAGCAAGAATGCCACAAAAACACAGTTCGGTTCCTGACCACAGAGAGAGGTCAGCCATGCTCAGGGAAGATAATGGGGAAATAATAATATGGCAATGAAATTACCCATCTTTGTCCGTGGTATCTTCTCTCATTAGCAGTGCGCGTGCTAATGTTTGCCGTTTTACGCTAGTGGCTCTATCCCAGCTCACTCTAATTAGCCATAGAGGCTAAAAATAAACAGGACACTACAAGTGGTGGCGTAAAAGTGTGTACAAATCTGCTGATGTACAGAGGTAATGAAGGAGATTAAGGCAGACCGCTAATGACTAATGCAGTTCAGTTTGGGTTTGACAATATACTGCTACACTGGCCAGAATTAACCCAAGCCAGTAAAACCCAAGCAGAAGAGCTGTTTTATGGTTCAGTGTGAGTGTAGACATGTCATTAGTAAAGTGCTGCCTTCTAGTACGATGATATATATAGAGAGAGCAAAGAAAAGGGATGGATATACAGTTTGTGTGCAGGAGTAAGCAAACCATGTTGCTCTGCTATACAGCAAAATGACAGATAAAAGCCATCAGAGTGAAGCATGATGCTCTTAGAAAGGGAATGCAATCAAACAGGAGCTGTGCTACATCAGCAAACAGTGACAGGTAACAAAGGTTGCACAGACAAGAGGTCTAAAAGGTATCCCTGCTGGGATGACAATAGTACTGTTATATCTGTCCATCTTGGTTTATAGTGCCCACATCAAGGACTCTTCCTATTTAAAGCAAAAATGTAAAATCATTGTCAACATTTCAATATTTACAACTTCCTTTCTGTCTATATATGGAAACTATGCAGCAAACACAAATGTTTTTGAATTCATCAAATATGTGATGTCACAACCATGAACACATTTATAACTGCCCATCCAACCTACAGCAGTCTAGCTACCCAGTCACATTGAAGTCATAAGGAGTGTTGTTACTTCAGACCGCTTGTAGCAGTGTTATTGGTGTAGAAGATATGGGGAAAATGGGAAGCATATGTACCATTACAGCCTTTTGAATACCACAGACATACAAAGGGCTGAGTGAACGTTATTTTGCCATTTTAAAAATTATTGTCCAATTTAAAATTTTTTGAAAGCGGGACAACACAGGGCAATCACAAAAGCCAATCAGAACTCTTTTACATAGGAGTATATCAATTATATAGGCTCAGTAACAAAGTCATAATGTTTACTTAAAATTTTATATAAAATGATTATGCTGGTTTAGGTAGCTAGAATTACACAAAACAAAACACTATATAACAAAACTCCACTATAAATAAAACACAAGAAAAAAAAAATTGATCCTTTGAGCATATATATATATGTATGTATATATATATCGCTGCAGTCGTAAGAAAACAATAAAACCTTGTATCTCCAAAATTGTAACTTTACAGGAGAAGGAAAAAACATACTTCAATTTCAATGTAAGTCAATGGAACCAGAATTTTTCCCATGTAATTTTGGGTAATTTTTCTTAGGCCATAAATCATAAAATTTACAAGCAATGTAAAGAGTAACAGATAGTTTTATAAATATATATATATATATATATATATATATATATATATATATATATATATATATATATACATATATATATATATATATATATATATATATATATATATATATATATATATATATATATATATATATATATATATATATGTATATACTTGCAAAATTATTCGTTCATCTGGCTTCACACACATATGAAATTGAGTGACATCCCATTCTTAATCCATAAAGTTTAATATGATGTCGGCCCACCCTTTGCAGCGATAACGGCTTCAACTCTTCTGGGAAGGCTTTCCACAAGGGTTAGGAGTGTGTTTAATGGGAATTTTTGACCATTCTTGCAGAAGCGCATTTATAAGGTCAGACACCGATGTTGGACGAAAAGGTCTGGCTCACAGTCTTCGCTCTAATTCATCCCTAAGGTGTTCTATCGGGTTGAGGTCAGGACGCTGTGCAAGCCACTCAAGTTCTTCCACACCAAACTCGCTCATCCATGTCTTTATAGACCTTGCTTTGTGCACTGGTGCGCAGTCATGTTGGAAGCAGAAGGGGCCGTTCCCAAACTGTTCCCACAAAGTTGGGAGCATGAAATTGAATTGAGCATGAAATTGTCCAAAAGAGTTCCTTTCACTGGAACTAAGGGGGCAAGCCCAACTCCTGAAAACAACCCCACACCATAATGGCCCCTCTACCAAATTTCACACTTGGCACAACGCAGTCAGACAAGTCCTGTTCTCCTGGCAACCACCAAACTCAGACTCGTCCATCGGATTGCCAGACAGAGAAGCGTGATTCGTCACTCCAGAGAACACGTCTCCACTGCTCTAGTGGATTCTAGTGGAATCCAGTGGTCATGCTTTACACCACTGCTTTCAGCGCTTTGCATTGCGCTTGGTGATGTAAGGCTTGGAAACCCATTCAATGAAGCTGTCTACGCACTGTTCTTGAGCTAATCTGTGGGCCACATGAAGTTTGGAGGTCTGTAGCGATTGACTCTGAAGAAAGTTGGCAACCTCTGCACATTATGCGCCTGACCCCGCTCTGTCATTTTACGTGGCCTACCACTGCGTGGCTGAGTTGCTGTCACTCCCAATCGCTTCCACTTATAATACCACTGACAGTTGACTGTGGAATATTTAGTAGTGAGAAAATTTCATGACTAGACTTGTTGCACTGGTGGCATCCTATCACAGTACCATGCTGGAATTCACTGAGCTCCTTAGAGCGACCAATTCTTTCACAAATGTTTGTAGAAGCAGTCTGCAGGCCTAGGCACTTCGTTTTATACACCTGTGTCCATGGAAGTGATTGAATTCACTTGAATTCAATGATTTGGATATAGTGTGTGTGTGTATGTATATATATATATATATATATATATATATATATATATATATATATATATATATATATATATATATATATATATATATATATATATATATATATATATATATACACGCACTCACCGGCCACTTTATTATGTTCAGTTGCTTGTTAACACAAATGGCTAATCAGCCAATCACATGGCTGCAACTCAATGCATTTAGGCATGTAGAGGTGGTCAAGACAACTTGCTGAAGTGCAAACCGAGCATCAGAATGGGGAAGAAAGGTGATTTAATTGACTTTGAACATGGCGTGGTTGTTGGTGCCAGATGAGCTGGTCTGAGTATTTCAGAAACTGCTGATCTACTGGGATTTTCACACACAACCATCTCTAGGGTTTACAGAGAATGGTCTGAAAAAGAGAAAATATCCAGTGAGCGGCAGTTGTGTGGATAAAAATGCCTTGTTGATGTGAGAGGTCAGAGGTGAATGGGCAGACTGCTTCGAGATGATAGAAAGGCAACAGTAACTCAAAAAAATAAACAAAATCTCTGATGAATGTTTCCAACACCTTTTTCAAAGTATGCCACGAAGAATTAAGGCAGTTCCGAGGGCAAAAGGAGGTCCAACCTTATAATAAAGTGGCCTGTGTGTACATATATATATATATAGAAGTGGGAAACTGTTCTTCTAACTGTTCTTTTAACCATACACACTCCTTTATAAATTGCAGTTTTTCCTTTTATTTGTTGACTTTTTCTGTAATTATTACAGCTAAAACAGCAGTACACACAATTCCTGGAGAAATATATCTCATTAAGCAAAAACTGCTACATACTATGGGTTCATAATTTTGTAAAGGCTGTATTTGTTACCTTTTAAAGTACTTTTACAATACTTACTCAGTGCTTGCTTATTAATTATTGTAAAAGTAGCACACAGTGAATGAAGATATACTCTAAAAAACTTTCAGAGTATCAGTAAGACAGATTGATAAACCAATGTGATGATCAGATGTTAATCTCAGTGTTACTGAGCTCTGCGGAAGCCTGAGTAGACTGATAAATCAATGTAATTAGTCAGTTATTAATCTCAAAATTACTGAACACTATTGAGCAGTAATCTAACTGAACAATCTCCTCAGTAGTGGACATGTTCACAAGTAAAGTTTAGTATCAGTCTTAAAATGGACTCATGTAGATGTTTCATGACAAGTTACATGCATGTCATTAACTGAAAATCACAAAGCAACTCACTTTACATTTAAATGAGAAACTAAGGCAGATGTAGTGACATTGCACAGAATTAGTAAGGTGCATGATAGTATTGTTAATCAGAGGACTAATCATGTAAAGAAACTTTGGCAGAGAAAGAGAGAAAGAAACAGCGACTATATTAAAAGAGCAATACATTTGGAGAAAATTGGTTATGAGTTTTTATTCATCTATATGATCAATTGGGTTCTTTGTAGTTTCAAAAGTTGTCTTTTTATGTATTCACCAATAATTATGTTACAAGTTCTTCCACAACATTCAATCACTCTGTTCTCTTTTGCAGTAATAATAATAATAATAATAATAATAATAATAATAATAATAATAGTAGTAGTAGTACCCAATAACATGTCATCTTCCCACAACCAGCTTTCTGTTCTCACTGTACCGTCTCAGTGACCAGAATGCCGTAGAGAGGGAGGGGATGGGAAAATGGCAGGAGAAGTGGAGCGGCAGGCTGGCTGGAGGAAGAGGAGAAAGGAAAGGGAGGGATGTTGCTTTTCTTAGCGTCCTGAGTGTGAGTGGGTGTTTTGGCTTCAGCTAGCCCCACGGATCTGTGTGCCCAGATTACAGATCGATATCCTGAACCCTGCAGCATGACTGGACCAAACCGGCCCTGACAGCTCTCCCTGTCAACATGTGGAGCTCACTCCCCTTCACTGCATCCCCTCCATAAACTGCTCTATTATACGTCTAGGCCAGTTAATACTCACTATACAAATGTGAGCCAGCATGTTGGGCAGTACACATACAACACCATTCTTTTTACCTTATCATTATATGTGTTTTATTTAATAGTTCAAGTAGGAACAACAAGAAGAGACCCATAACATGATAAGTATACCTGTGGACGGGTGGATAATGTTGGTAGTACTGTATTGGTACAATGGGATTTATGCCAATTCCAGGAGTTATTTAACCATGATGGAAAGAAAACCAAAAATGACAAACTTTCATTAAACTTTTAGTGAAATATTTAAAAAGGCCTCATACTGTGAACCTTTAAGTATTTGCAAATTTAAAAACTAGATGTTTCCAATGTCATTGTTGATGTTAGCAGGTGTTTATGTCACTGAGCTATTATGGTTCAAGTAGGCCTTTAAATTCTATTTATTCCTATTTGATTTTCACTGTTTGTGGTTATTTTTGGGCATATAACCATGAACATCCTGTAGTCACACATTTCATTGTACTGTTTAATAAAGGAACCATCACTTCATGAGTAGCATTTATTTGTCTGCTATAATAATATGTACTCCGGTAGGGCTTCTATGAGAACTGCCATGCTATGTTAGCACCAAGTTAACTATGCTGTGCATTCACTTACCCCACTGGGTAATATAGGTACTAAAAGTAGCTAAAGTTAATAACCCTGCTGCCCCAGTCCAATGCAGTGGCCTCATGAATCGAACATATAACCCTCAAGATCTGAATCAGCCTGAACCACATGTCACTCCTTTGTAGAGCACCTGTCAGTATAGACGTCCTCCTCTCCTTATCAAGGTGACTTGTGACACAGATTGTGGTGTGGTAGCCTGGCTCTGGTTGGATTCGAATTCCTACACAGATCTCTGTGTTGAATGGGCTGCCAGTCTTCTCTGTAAGCCAGAGATAGCTTTGATAATTGGACTTTGCTAGAGAACCAGGCTGGACAGATGAGATCCAGCTAGTCGATGGATCAATAGTGCAATCGCTTGCTCCAGGTGTGCTAGAGCTGGTGGGCTGAAGGCCAGCGTGAAAGGCCTTTTGGTTCAGTCATTTCGGGACCCTGGAAGTGCCCTCAAATCTGCTCTTTGTCTGCTTGCCCTGAACGTCTACCAGTTTTTTTTTTGTTCTCTCATTCTTCTGCCTCATTTGCTCTTCTTTTTCTCCTTCTCTCTTTTTTTGGCTATCATTGTCAGGGAGGCACAGGTGAAAGTCATCTAAAATTCACGAAGAGGAAATTTAGAAGGGCTGAAATTCATCTAAAATTCTGGAAGAGGAGGAAGACTCTTTACCCCTGCCATACCTAATATATCATCAGTGATATTTTCAGAAAGTTTGGCAAAGTCCCCTTTGACTCATTAAAATCTGTTCCCGGAGTAGTTAGGTTGTATGAATGATGATGTTAGACACAGAAACATCAATTATCAGCATTGGCAGTCAAAGGTCCCATAATTTTTTCACACCCATGTAAAAAAAAGAATAAAAGTAAAAAAAAAGAAACTTTATCACAGTGTGATCATGTGACATTTCAGAGCATGAAATGTCACATGCTATAATATATTTTTTTATAATGCCTTTATTTGTGAACAAGTGTGGGTTTTGGACACTTCACATGTGAAATACAGTATATATAACTTTTATAAAGAAGTTGTTGCTTGTCTACATTGTAAAAAATGGCTTGCCAAATCAACCTAAAAAAATGACATCAATTGTACTAGTTTTATTCAATTTAGAAAAATGACCATGACTGAAAGAATCATTCAAAGTAATTATTTCTGTTAAATAAAATGAGTTAATTTTTTACAGTGTACACCATCTCATCTTAGCTCATTTTTAAAATAGCCAGGTTACTTTTTTTTTTTTAAGTTAGAACATCAAATCATTCCTTTTACAGTGATGTTTGTTCAGCTGCTTAATTGAAAACAGAAAAACAGAAGCACTGTCTAAGACGTTACTCAGTAGTGAGGTGACAAGCAATTTGTCCTGTTCACCTGAGGATTGTGGTTGATCTTTTGGTTAGTATGTGGAATGTTAGCTCAGGAAGAAAATGAATCCTTTCAAAACTTTATCTTGTATGTCAACAGGCTAGCCTCTGAAATGAGCTGGAAGAGCAAGAGTGTGCAATAGCTTACCGTCTACAGACTGTGGAGCACTGTGCCTTGTTTTACACCATAATGTCTGTTTGGCTCAACAACAGAAAGGAACATCCTGCCTTTAACTAAACACTGCTTGCATTGGTTTCCACTGGTATGTTATTGTTGTCATAACAAAAGCTTTACAATGATAACTTCACAGAAGGAAGCAACATTCTTTTTGAACTTTTAATGTAAGGAATTATAACAAGATTTTATAGCAAATATTTTTGGGACATTTCTATTAGTCACTTGGTTCATTCATTGTCAAATGTTCACTTGTAAAGGGCAGCTAACAATTTTAAATGTCATTGAAAATTAACCCCTTAAGTTCAGGTAACACTTGAAGGGCTTCATACTTGAAGGGCCTCTACATAACACATTTATAACATCTTACATAAACACTTCATAACACGTTAATCTATGATTAAATCAACATATATAAAATTAATGACCAAAGGGGTAAAGCAACATCACTTTTATTTTGGCTGTCCAGAAATTAGGCATTTTACTGAAAATATTATAGTTTTTCACCATAAAAAAGAGATCCACCTGGCTGAGCTATTCTTAGGTTATAGAGGTTCGTAAGAAAGGTTTGGACCTGACAGTGAGTTCAGGCTATTTAAGGAGTTAAAAGACAAAAAAAGTTCAAGGTTTTGATGTGTATACATGTGGATATGACTTCTGTACTGATATAAACAGGATAAAAAAGCAATGTAAAGTCTATGGAGTCTATGGTTGAAAAGTTATACCAAGAGGAAAAAATGTGGGTGATGAGATGGAGTGAGAGAGGAAAAGAAATAGCCAATTAGCAGGAATCCAGCAGGTGTGCCCCCCTCCCTCCCTCCCTCCCTCCCTCCCTTTCTCTCTCTCCCTCCACCGCGGCAGGAGAGGAGCTCTGGCACCAGGAGAGCCGTGAAGAGCACTGGAGTTACTATGGCAACCGCCTGGCACACTCCGTCTCCAGGGAAACGGAAATGTCACAGCTTGAGAAAGACAGGGGGAGAGAGAGAGAGAGAGAGAGAGAGAGAGAGAGAGAGAGAGAGAGAGAGAGAGAGAGAGAGAGAGAGAGAGAGAGGGGAGGGAGACAGGGGCAGGTAAAAGAAGGAGAAAAGTAGATGAGGTGATCAATATATTACGCCTTATCTCTATGGCAAGGCTGTCGCTTTATCAAAGAATTTCTGTACCATCAAATTAATCTGCCAACATCTTCAGCCACCCATCCATTCTCCCTCTCCCTCTCCCTCTCTCTCTCATTCATTTGCTCAGGCTTTCTCTCTCCTACTCTCTCTCTCTCATTCTCCCTCTATTCTCTTTCACTCATCCTCTCAGTCCTTTTCTCACTCATTCACCTACTCTGTCTCTCTCTTTGTCTGCTCTGTCTTTTTCTTATTCTTATTATTGTACTCTCTCATTCTTTCATTCTGTTGCTGTCTCTCTTTGTCTCTTTCAATCTCTCTTTCCCTCTTTCTCTTGCTATGCTTCTTGTTTTTCTTTCTCAATCACTGTTGCTCTCTTTTTCCATTTTTCTGTCACTGCCTCTTTCTCTTTCTTTGTCTTTCTGTCTCCGTCTTATCTTTCTCCTTTTTCTTTCTCTCACTGTCTCTCTGCTGTTTTACTTCTATGTCTTTGGTTCTTCCTCCCTCCTGTCTTTGTCTCTCTCTGTCTCTCTCTCTCTCTCTCTCTCTCTCTCTCTCATTCACTCAGTGTTTCACTCTCATCCTCTTTCACCTACTCTGTCTGTGTTTCTCATTCTCCTTTCTCTTTCGCTCATTCTTTCATTCTGCTGCTCTCTCTTTGTCTCTTTCAATCTCTCTTTGATTATATTCTCTCACTGTTTCTTGATTCTCTTTCTCTCTCAATCTTTGTCACTCTCTTTCCTTTTCTCTGCCTTTTTCTCTTTCTTTGTCTTTCTGTCTCTATCTTTATCTCTTTTCCTCCTTCTTTTTCACCCTGTATCTCTGATATCATTTACTTCTGTCTTTGTTTCTCTCTCTCTCTCTCTCTCTCTCTCTCTCTCTCTCTGATTAGGTGCAAGCCTAGGAAACACAGAGAACTTAGTGGAACACTGTTTTCGTCAGAGTTAAATGGCTGCGTAACTTGAGGGAGGAGCTGTGCCACTGAAAACTCCAACAAAAGGAAACGAGCCCAAATCAAATCTCAGTAAACAGCAGGCCTTCTCTCTCTCAGTCCCTGAGCTAGCACATTTGTGTCAGCTAATGATGATCTGCAGGCTTTAGGCTCTGAATCAGACATTAGCTAACTTCATCTAGCAGCAAATCCCATTAACCTCATTGGGTTCTTATTGCTAAACTATTAGGGCAGCATTGCCCACCACCGCAGGGCTGTGGCCTGCTGAATTTGACCAAATGAGCAGCCGTAATCAGGGTGTCTTGCAAAGCAGGCTCAACTGCTAGTCTTTGTTTTTCGAGACAGATCAGTTATATTTAATATATGCTGTAGATATATGGTTATGAGCTGCTCTTATGCTGTCAAATTTCCTTTTAAATGACCTGGCCTTTTTGTATTCTTAACTGGTGCCAGGTTGGACCATCTAATGAGAAATCGTAGCAATGCATGTTTAGAGTTGAATTTCCAGTTTAAGATGCTAGGCTACTGAGCTGGACTGTGTCACTGTAGTCAATTTATACTAGGCAGACTATCTTATATATGACATACACTGTGAATAAATCTGCTTTTTTCCAACAAAGTGATTTTTAACAGGCATTCAAAATAAATGCTAATTGAAATAAATCATTTTCCAGAGTATTCCTAGAGCCATTTCCATCTGATTTGGAGGTTCTGTAGTTACATATTCAACCCCCCTCCCCCCTGCAGGGGGTTCTTATTCTCCCTTTCCTCCCCTCATTGCTCACTAGTAGCTCAACAGAGTCAAAAGGGGACCTATTGAAAGAGATTAATGACACACTTTGCATTTAAGTGTCTTGGCATAAACTGGGCTGTGTGATAGTTTCTCATTTGGTTAAATGCATTTTTTGTTAACATTCTATCTGACCTCACAACAGTTACTACAAAATAATGCAATTGTGGGCAGGGCATGAACATCCACCCTGTCAGAATGAAAGGTGGTCAGGAGAGCTGCTTATGAATGTCTAGAAACAGAGCAAAAGAATGGAAGAGAAAAAAATAGGAGGAGCCAAAGAGTCATAATCGAGAGTAGGCATCTGTAACAGAGCAGCAAGATGACAAGGGTAAATGGACCATTTCTGTGGCATGTAGCTGCATGCCTGAGAGAGAGGGAGAGAGAGAGAGAGAGAGAGAGAGAGAGAGAGAGAGAGAGAGAGAGAGACTCAGGCCATGGCTAATTTATTTCCTCTTTTGTCGCTGCTGTCTTCATTCCTCGCCTGATTAGGCCAACCCCACGCAGCTATGCTCAACAAATAGCCTAATTGAGTACGACCTTGGTAAATGATATATCAGCCCTTTCCATGCCAGGGGTGCCACCTGCACCACTGGCACCTTCCACTCACACTCTTACACAAACACCCACAAACACCTAGACCTACACACAAAAGTATACACAAACATGCTCAAATTCTTCTCAAATTCTTTCATTCAGTGCAGCAACAAAGGTTTCTGTCTCCAGAATGGAAACTTTATGAAATGGGATATTGGAAGGTACAGTTGTTTGACTGAGACACTATGAAAGAATGGAAAGGACAGCAGAATTGAATATAACACTAATATGAGTGCTTCCTTACTGTTGTAAGAAGAGCTTGTATGTTTGAAACTGTAACTTGATAAAAGAAGCAAAAACTTTAATGTACGTTAATGTACCTAAAATTTATTAAGTCATTTTAGACCATTGCTATGGGTCCATTTGTCATTACACCTTGTACACTACCAGTCAGTTTAGACACACTTAGTTACAGAAGCCTTCTGTTTTACTCATTTTAGAATAAAAGCGGAGGCATCAGACTATGGTAATAACAAAACATATAGAATGCAGTGTCCCATGAATAAATAAACAAACAAACAAATGAATAAATAACATATATAAGATCTGTTTTTGCCTTAATGTCAACTTCACACACAGTCACTCAAGCAGACTGGCTTGAAGAGGTTTCATAAAACTAATTATTTACACATTTAGATAATGTATTTTCAAGTACTCAAGCGCATTAGACTATAGGCTACAACATGTAAATTCATTTAACCAGGTGTGTCTAAAATTATGACTGATAGTGTAATGGGTAGCTGGCTTTATGGAATAGTGATAAACACCAACCAAAAAAAAATAATAAAGCTATGAGTTTATAACATGACAGTGATGTTAGCCTTGACCCTTCTCACAGCGGTGTGACATGATGTGGCCGGATTGTTGGTATAAGACACATTTGTACCACTTAGACTTAGACTCCTCACACACAGCACAAGCGCACTGTCGGCTTTGTTCTTTCACCTTCTGTGTGCTACTGTTTTCTGCCACGTTTTCCAACAACACAAAATAAGCAAATAACAACAAAAAAGACATATCTTTCTCTCACAGCAGCTGGGGCAGGCAGAAATCTCATTAAACTTTCCCTGCTTTCTTTCCATCCCTCTCTCCTCCTCTCGCTCTCTCTCTGCGGAGCACGGGGGGCGGTGGTTTGGGGGGACGGGTGCTGGTGAGATGTGATGGCTCTGTCGCTGGTCTCTGGTGGTGTCTCTGGGACGATGCAGATGGCTTCACAGAGATGCCACACTAACTAATGAGAATGAGCCTCGGCAGTGCAGACTCGCTACTCTGTTTGTTTAGAGCTGACAGAAACACACACACACACACACACACACACACACACACACACACACACACACACACCTAATCTTTCCCTTATTCTTGATCTCTCAAGTAAAAGAATACATAAAACAGTTGTTAACACAGATTCATATGCAAGTATTTGTTTTTTTACCTTTTCGAGGTCATGGGGTCATTTATATGCCCCATATATACTGTACAGTTGTATGCAAAGTTTTGGCACCCCTGGTCAAAATAGGTTTTGTTGAATTTCTAACTGAAATTAATTTAACACATCCTCTACAGAGAACACACTTCTGTACATTTTAATGCCCAATTACTGTTTATTTGCTGAATGGAATATATTGGGGGGGGGGGGGTATTGGGGGGGGAGGGTTGACCCTGTGACAAAGCTACAGCACATTTTCCACTATGTTAACCTCAGCATATAAACAGGACCTTTTCACTAAAATAGTTTCCTGTATAGGACCTGTAATAAAATATCTTTATATTAATTTCATTAAAAGGTAAGAAAGTTTTTGGCCTCTCCTGTGAATATTTTGGGAGTCAATTAATTAATTAATTAATTAATTCATTCATTCATTCATTCATTCATTCATTCCTTTATTTATTTAGATTTATTATTGACCTTTTGACTACCCAACTACCCAAACTCACCTCAGCTGCCATAAAATATCTTTCTCATCTGTATCTAAAACAGCTAAAAGAGATGTTTATTAAATATAAGATTTTCCATTTCTATATAGAAGAAAATAATTGAAAAAACAGGAGTTTCCTAAAATGAAGTAATTTGTTGCTGAGTTGAGGCTAAATTTGTAATTGGGGTGAATAGAATCCAACTAACTGCTAAAACTGAACTTGGTGTGCAAAAAATATCGCTACAGATTTCTTTGAAAAACTGAAAGCAAGTCTCCTTGAAGGAATGGACGCTGTAATAGAGGTAAAGAGTGGACACACTAAATACTGAAAATTTTGATATAATGATTAGTTGTTGAGGCAGCTGCTTTCTCCTATTAAATAATATGTATATATTCTGCTTTTCCTCTGACACTGAAAATTATATAACATGTGCATACTAGTTGTTTTTACTAGAATTTAAATAAATGAAAACATGGTTTCTGGCTTTTATTTATGCAGTAATAACATTTCCCATATGCATTATATAAGCACAAATGTGCAATAATAATAATACACCTTAATATATATTAAATACATGTACATAACTATATGTAGTTAGAATTTACAGAAACATTGGAGATTACTGTTTTTGACTGGGTACTGTGTCTATTTTTGTTTTATTCTTAAAGATATATGAAAAAAAGCACACACACACACACACACACACACACACACACACACCTTACGGCCACCGATGAGGGATGCAGCTAGTTGTGTGACACTGATGTGTTCCTCAGGAGGGATGTGGAGCCTGCAGGTAAACACCTGGAGGCTGAGGAATAAGCCACTGACGCTGGCTGACAGGGCTTCTGCACACAGAGACTGGCAACAAAGAGCCCTTTACTGTCTCTCTCTCTCTAGCTCACCTTCTCTCTATATCCACTCTTTATTCAGAGGGGAGCGAGCTCTAGGAAAATACTGAGTAATAGCACACAACTCTGAGTAGCTACACCAATGGGCATATCATGAGTGAGCGAGAGAGAGAGAGAGAGAGAGATTGAAGTCTCTCATTTAGAGCAAAACATTATTTAACCTGGTACAGACACCAACACATCATTTGGACACACTGCACACCGCTCAGCTTTGTGTTAATCAGTCTCTTCATTAGTATGAAGATCAGGTTTTCTTTTTCAAACTTTTGTTAAAGGCACATACTGAAACACTTTTGGGCCAAAGGTGGTTTAAACACCTGAAAGCTTTGAGTGATGACATCACATCAAGGGGATAAAAGGTGTGGAGTTTGATGATATCCATAAGGGAACGACTCTTGTGGGTTCGTCCGTTTATTTTTTGGCAAGACTTAAACAGATTTCTGTGTAATATTATAATAATATAAAGTAATTAGAAACATGCTTATTTACTAAACTCAATAAAACAGTCTCATCTTTTAGGAAATAGTGATACTTTTTTGATCCCACAACCGGGGAAATTCCACCTCCGCATTTAACCCATCCGTGAAGTGAAACACCACATAAACACTAGTGAACACACACACACTAGGAGGCAGTGAGCACACACTTGCCCAGAGCGGTGGGCAGCCCTATCTATGGCGCCCAGGGAGCAGTTGGGGGTTAGGTGTCTTGCTCAAGGATACCTCAGTCATGGACTGTCAGCCCTGGGGAGCGAACCGGCAACCTTCTGGTCACAGGGCTAGATCCCTAACCTCCAGCCCACGACTGCCCTGTAAATGAAAATAATACGTGGCCACTCCTTAACAACACATGGGAATGAGACAATTAAGTCTTGGCCATGCATTAAGATCTTATTCCCAAGCCTTACTCAGTCGTGACCTCAACTTAATTGTCTTGTTCCAATGCCTTACTAAATTGTGGCCAAGCATGACTTTTATTAATAAAGGATGTCACCAGCGGGGCTCTGTACTTTATATATCAGAGGATCTCTCTCATGTTTTTAATTCTTCTATTAGCTTAGGAGTATAGTTAGTTAAAATTCAGAATTCACACATATATTATTTTAATCTCCCTTTTGGACCACCAATTAGAAGCTTATAAATAACTCAAAGACAGGACTAGCCAGGCTAAAGTACAGCCTCCCACTGGTTGATGTTTGCTCTGTTTGACACCGTCTCTGTCACTACTCAACTTTATTTTGATGCACATATATTAGGTTGAAAAGTGTGTCCATTTTAAACAACATAGAACTGAATTCCATCTATTTATCTATTTATCAGCCTGTTACAATTAACCAGGTCTGTGCGTCAAGTTGTAAAAAGTTATTTTTAAATTATTTACCAAAATGTATCAGGCTATGCTCCGTTTTCCCCTAGCCCAATTTAAAATGTTTTCATTCTGAGGGCCATCACTGCTTTTGGTGCTAAGCTGAAAGTTTGTTAATGCTAAAAACTGAATATGTTGTATTATATACTGCAGTATTGTATAGACCATATGTTGTAATATCCTGTGTTTTTGATTATGCAGCAGCCAAGTTTCCCTTTGGAAGGGACAAGATTCACTCCTGCTGAACTTCGATGTGCAGTGTATCTCCGGAGTGTATTCACACAGCATTTGGTTGCTGTCTGAAAGGAGCCCATGATGGCGTTTAAAGTGAGCAGCAGCCCCTGAAAAGCGAGCAGTCAGGAGCATCAAGACGGCCATTCAAATCCCAATTTCCCCCCACGTCTGTGCGATCTCAGAGCGGCTGTCAGTCTGAATTGGGCAGCGCTGAGCTCAGTGTGAGGTGTTGAGGTGACAGCAAACACAACACTCCTTAAGCCCAGAGCTAGGGCAGGATGGACAGAGAAAAACGGCCCTCCAGCTAGGCTAGCATGGCACACAGAATGGAGAGCAGCACACTGAGGAGGGAGCGACTGCCTACTGAAAGCACAGAGGTCATTCAAACTTCACTCTCAATTCATTAAAACACAATGGTTTTGCTCTTAGTTGTGAATGTATTTTGCTACTGTGGAACGCAAGTGCCTCAGTGAAAGTGTGTTGTTAAGGACATGCTGTTAAAGATGTGCTGTTAGGGACACATTGGTAATGTTATGGCCAAAAAAGGCTTAGACAGTGCTGCTGTATCACTACCTAGGCTAGCTACTCTAACTATTTTAGCCAGGTCCAGAATGGATTAAAATACATTTCTCTCACAAAGAACAATGACCACTGAGATCAAAATACCTCATGCAGAAGACAAAACGTCCTCATCAGCTCCAGTCTGGCACTGGTTAGCACTGTTAGCTCATTAGCTTTTCTGAAGAGACAAAGTACAATCGTTTTGTCCAGATACCAAGATGTTGCAGAAACCATTGGTCCATATTTGTGGACCACTTTTGGAGAACAGTGTTCACACTATGTGAATATTTTGTGTCACCTAACGTACCCAACACAGTATTACGAGCCTGTAAAGACATTAAAGTGGTTGCATCAAACCCTTTCATGCTCTCAAATGTCAAAATGTCCTGTTCTTTAATATCTTCAGTACAAATAATTGACTGATTTGTGAAATGACTTGACAGTTTTGCTGATCTTCATGTGTCCACTTTGTCCCTCAAAACAGCTCACCTGCTATCTAATATTAAGCACTTTTTAGCTTTAACCTCTCTCTCTCTCTCTCTCTCTCTCTCTCTCCATCTCTCTCTCTGTCTCTCTCTCTCTCACACACTTTCTCTCTCTCTCTCTCTCTCTCTCTCTCTCTCTCTCTCTCTGTCTCTCTCTCTCCGTCTTTAAATCCTGACTTTCTCTGCTATTCTTTCTCTACTTTTGCTGAAATATCACACAGAGCTGTAGAGAATAGTGAAAGCCCACCCGGGGGGTAACACATAAAGCTGCTCATTAAAAGTGACCCCCCCCAAGAGCCCTTTCAGCTTCCACACTGACAGGCTGGAAGTCGCCTCCCGTGGCCACTAACATGGTGCTCTCTGCAGGAAACTGGACCAGCAGCCCGCCATCACATTGACCATTACTGCTTGATATACTGACAGAGCTTCTGAACAGAGCTTATTCATGGAGTTTTTTTTTTTTACTTTAGCTGCACTCAAATACCTATTAAAAAAATTAATAATGTAATGAAATTTAAAGGCTTAAGAAGGTCACACTCGCACCTTTAGAGCCCTGCCCCAGTTTGTATATCTATTGAGAAAAATCAACTAAAAAAATATTGGTACTTGTTCCAAACTTTTAGATCCCATTTGGCACCCCAGTTTTGAAAGTACAATAATGAGTACAGCCAAAGGGTCACTATATATAATCTAAAAATGTGTACCTTTAAAGCAATAGGAGCATGTTGCTAAAAGAAAGAGGGCAAATCTACGATACAACCCCCCTCCCTCAACACACACACAACCCTCCAAGCTGCCATGACACCAAGCCTGTCCTGTTTATTTATAGCGAACTCTCCCTGTGTTTGAGTGACGGCCAGAGAAGCAATGGAGTTTCAACAGTAGGAAGCAATTTAGCTCTCGGCATTCAAATGCTGTTTCCTGAGCTCCTTGTCTCCTCACCATAAACATAAAATACATCATTCCATTATTTTATCAAAGCTCTGCTTCCTCCCAGAGGGACTGGACCCATAGCAAAGCCTGAATTCAATCACACACCCAATGAGTCTGCAACAAACACAACAAAAAGAACAAAGAAATTATTATATTCCAAAATGTAACATTGTTGGGATTTTGCCTTTTGCGTAATATAAGTTGACAAAGTGCAATCTCTGCTTTTCACTTTGATTAAATATATACCTAAGACACTCTTAAAATAACTTTGTGTGACAGACAGGATACAGCACATGGACTGCATCTGGTTCCATCAGCTCCAGCTCTACCCTGGCCCCGCCTACTTCTCATCACACACCTGCTGCTAGATACTCTGGATAGATACTGTTTAGAGCTGCATTCCAAAAGCTATGCTACAGCCAACCAAGTCCAAGAAATTGCAGAGTCAATATTCAGGTCAAATTAATTCACTGGCATATGCACTATTCTCTACATTGCCCATCATTGATGTGTGCCAAAACACCTTAAAAATAGACAACAAGTACTTCACTCCAGAGTAGCTTATAGAGTATATTACTTTAATGAAGGAATACAGTGTTGTGGCACTTTTCCTGCTGACTGTGGTGTTCAAAGCACTTGTTAACATTGCTTATCTTTACATGAGCTGAGTGAGTGAATAAACGAAAGAATAAAACCTGATGAACCTTTTATCCTTGTCTTTCGCCTCCAAAAAGAAATGACACTAGTGCTAGTTTCTTTAGTCTATCCACTACTATCTACTAAGTGATAGTAGCTTCGAACTTCCCACCTACTACACTGTTAATAAAGATCCTCTCTGCTCCTTCTATGCTTGGCAAAACTTGACGCAAGCAGATTCCTCATGCTTCAGAAGTGTTTTCTTATTTATTCATTTATTTTTAAGCTCCACCATCTGAAAGCAGCCATACACTGCTTTGTTTGGCTTCACTCCTTGCAAAGTTTTGCCATTTGCCATCTCGCCAGCTTTCCTTTCTGTCCAGTAACTTGACCCTTGCTCTTTTGTTTTTCTGTTTTTATAATTGTGGGTTAACCCTCTGTTTATTTATTGACCCCTGCCTGTTGACTGACTATTGGAGGCCCCTGGACAAAGCTATTTGGTTTATGTCTTCTGCCGATTTTAGCTTCATGCATTTTGACATTGACCATTACTGCTGCTTTCTCCAAAACAGGCCATCCAAAGCTTTAATGCACATTTAGCCCCCCCTCCCACACACACACACACACACACACGCACACACACACACACACATCCCTCCATTTCTGCAATATGAATCTGTCACAAGATTTATGGCCAAGAACTTTGTTAATCATTTACATGCGGGCCAATATCACAGGACTTCATTAGACTTATAATCTAAAGATCAAATCTCATCTCTGATGTTGGTAAATCTAATTATTGCTTTTTTCAAATTGGATTTCATGCATATTATTTCTGGTTGTTGTTTTTTTTCTTTTCACTTGCTGGTTCTCTCTGCCTCGCTTACTGTCGGAACAGAAATGATGAAATCAGAGGGGCTGTAATATTGGAGGAGCTGATAGATGTGTTTATTTTCATCACAGCTACCATCTCTGACTGTCTAAAGGCCATGCACACACACACACACACACACACACACACACACACACACACACATATATACAGAATTCTCTAAGCATTATTAATCATATTGCAGCCCAGCATCAAGGTGTAAAAAGGACATGGACACAAGAAGGAGAAATAAACAGGAAAAGAGCACTGAGATTAGTAGCAACCCAAGGAAACTGTCAAGGGAAGGTAAAGACTAATGCCCACCCCAGGTGTAACCCTTAAATGCATGGGAGACATCAATGAGATGTTGAGGTAGGATGCATGCAGTAAAATAGAAAATGAAAACAAATACTGGGTATACACACTATATTTCCAACAGTACTTGGTCGTCTGCCTTCACATGCATATGAAATTGTGTGACATCCCATTCTTAATCCATAGGGTTTAATATGATGTCAGCCCACCCTTTGCAGCTATAACAGCTTCAACTCTTCTGGGAAGGCTTTCCATAAGGGTTAGGAGTGTGTTTATGGAAATTCTTGACCATTCTTCCAGAAGCGCATTTGTGAGGTCAGACACTGATGTTGGACTAGAAGGCCTGGCTCACAGTCTCTGCTCTAATTCATCCCAAAGGTGTTCTATCGGGTTGAGATCAGGACTCCCAGTCAAGTTCTTCCACACCAAACTCACTCATCCATGTCTTTATGGACCTTGCTTTGTGCACTGGTGCGCAATCATGTTGGAACAGGAAGGGGGCGTCCCCAAACTGTTCCCACAATGTTGGGAGCATGAAATTGTCCAAAATGTCTTGGTCTGCTGAAGCATTACATTTACAGCCTTTAGCAGACACTCTTATCCAGAACGAGTTACCAGAAGTGCTTTTTCTGTCTTGAGAATATATCTTTGCTAGTTACCAATAGGTTAGAGAAAAAGACAGTCCTGAGCTCAGATACTGCTAGATATAAAAGTCCAGAAAAAAGGAACAGAGTTGAGCACAGAACTCTGTGCCATGCAGTGCCATGCAATACAATACAATACACTACAATACACAGTGCATTCAACAATAAAGTAAACTACAAAACATAGTGCAATACAATAAAATATCATATACAAGTGGAGCCAAATATATTGCAAACAATACTTAATTCAATGCTCATTTAAGTGCCGTGTAAAGAGATAAGTCTTCAGTCTGCGTTTGAAGACAGCAAGAGACTCTGCTGTTCAGGCAGCCAGGGGGAGTTCATTCCATCACTTGGGTGCCAGTACAGAGAACATTCTCGACGCTTGTTTTCCACACGCCTTGAAGGATGGTGGGTCAAGCTGAGCTGTACTTGAAGTTCAAAGGGCTCATGTTACAGTTTGAGAATTAAGAGCATTAAGATTTCCTTTCACTGGAACTAAGGGGCCAAGCCCAACTCCTGAAAAACAACCCCACAGACAAGTACCTTTCTCCTGGCAACTGTCAAACCCAGACTGCCAGACAGAGAAGTGTGATTCATCAATCCAGATAACACGTCTCCACTGCTCTAGAGTCCAGTGGCAGCGCTTTACACCACTGCATTCGACGCTTTGTATTGCACTTGGTGATGTAAGGCTTGGATGCAGCTGCTCAGCCATGGAAACCCATTCAATGAAGCTCTCTAAGCTGTTTTTGAGCTAATCTGAAGGCCACATGAAGTTTGGAGGTCTGTAGTGATTGACTCTGCAGAAAGGTGGCAACCTCTGCGCACTATGTGCCTCAGCATCCGCTGACCCTGCACTGTCATTTTATAGTGACTTACCACTTTGTTGCCCAGTTGCTGTCATTCCCAATCACTTCCACTTTGTTATAACACCACTGAGAGTTGACTGTGGAATATTTAATAATGAGGAAATTTGACTACTAACTCTATATATATATATATATATATATATATATATATATAGTGATTCACTATAACTCACTATAACTCTTCAGAAGATTCAAGTCAAGATAAATATCTTCACTTCTACTTACATTACTGTTGCAGTTTTCCAGTACAAGTGGCCAAATCCATTACAAATGGATACAACACTTTGGATACAATGGATACAACAGTTAAAAAAAAGAAAGCACAAAACATTTCAATCCACAGCTCTCAATATATTTTAAAAATATAAAAGTTAGTTATATTTAGTTTGTTACTTATTACAGTATCAAACAGATTGTTGGTTTATAGCTGTTTGTATACTGATATTTTATCAGACACTAGGCTTTATCAAATACATTAAGCTACACATTACTGCCCACAACTAACTGTGCATTGCTATACTATTTTTACTATTCATTTATTTATATATTTTCCATTTCATTAGTGATATATTATTCAAAACCAAACAGACGGGTTAAATATCTCTTCAAGCTAAAACCGCTTTGCCAATAACCTCACAAGCGGCCTACCAGTTTTCACTCTTACTTTGTTGTTTGGGTGTCCTAACTTGTTTTGCCACTGATGCATCTGTTAGATTGTGACTTGACTGCATTTAACTCCAGCTCAGGATGAAAGAGAAGATGAATGGCGCTCTCCTTAATATTTCAACAAAGTCTTCACTTCCAATTTCCCATCCCCACACCCAAACTGAGGCGAAGTCTCACTGAATAAAACTCAGCAGACGTGACACTGTCACTGTCGCTGACACACTACGCAGAGTCACACAGGAAGATCCTTTACAGCGGAATCATCTACACACACACACACACTCACACATACACACACACACCCTCTCACATACTCTGATCTGTTCTCTTTACATTAATCTGTGCAGTGAGAGTTCCTAAAGGAGAACGATGGGAAAGTGTGAGAAGGAGGAAGAGAAACGAGGGAGCGATTCTCAGTGGGCTGAGGGGGGTTCTGCGCTCTCAAACACATACGCACACACAGCTGCTCTCCCCTGAGCCTCTGTGTCCACTCTGAACATGGTGCTTAGAGACTCTGCTCTCCAGAGACAAACACCGAGAGGAAAAAGTCTCAGAAGAGCTAATAAAACTGAGAAAACTACATTCACAACTTCTCTGTGTTGTGCATTATTTCTATTCTATCTATAATGTTCTGAGAATCAGAGAAACCTGATCTGAAAAACTGGCCAGTTCTAAAGAGAAATATTTCCTGTGCCTTTCTTACAGTCCATTCAGTAACTTTTTTGTTGGAAAGTTAGAACAAGCTATGAATTATATGTTCTGATATACTAAACATATTGGTTGTAGTCTTGTATATGTTTTATGTAGTTTTAAGTTGTAGTATGACATCAGAATCATACCAGTATCAGCAGATAACTGCAGAAAATAAACAATCAGTATCAGACAGGTGTTTGCAATATTTCAAACCATAATTTCATATCATACTCCAGAACTGCAGAACTTTTTGGGCAACGTTGAGCAGCTGGGCTAAAATATCAGAATTTTATTAATTTTTACCAAAGTTGTTAAACTACAAAAATAAATGTTATATTTTTCATTATCCAGGTACATGTAGGTATGTATATGAAAAAATGTCAGACATCAACATCGGCCCACAATTCCCGTATTGGTGCATTCCTACTGTCTATTACTATTTTCAACAGTAATCCTTGAATTCATGGAGTCACAAACAAAACAAAATACTGAATATCATTGTATCACATTTTCTATTCTATTCTGTTCTATTCTATTCTATTCTGCTCTAATATCAAGACAGAACCATGATGAACTGTAGTCCTTTGAAAAAGTTTGAATACCCCTGTCAAATTACATTGATTTTCAAGGATGTGTGTTAACTTATTATCGCTTAGAATCTGAACAAGTGTGCCCAAACTTTTGCATGTGGCTGCGCATTTGATGTTCAGGATGGGGAAAGTGAAACGGTGCTGTTTCTCAATGCTTTTTGTGACATTTCAGATTGAACACCACAGCATAAGGGAAAGGAGGATAAGCTCATTTGGAAGAAACACAGAAACAGACGCAGAGCACACACAAAAAAAGAGAAGTGTTAGTTTATAATGAGAGAACTGCTCGAGTTAAAAAAGAGATGTATTCCCTCTATTCATTGACCCAAGAAAGAAACTCAAAAGTACGTAAGTAAATCGGTGAATAAATAAGTTTTATGTATAGATCACATTAAAAATCTATTGTCATTGCCCAAAGGGCAGTAAAAGAAAACAATCTTAGCATATAACTATTCTAAAAAAATAATAATGGAAAGATGAAGCAGAGGAAAAAAAGAACAACAACAAAAAAAATGAAACAATATTAAAAATAAATAAATAAATCAGCATGGGACAGCGGACGCCGGTGAAACTCTTCACAGTGCGCAGAAGAAGAAGTTAAATTAGAGCTGTAGCTAGCTGATACCCAAACTACACTATTAAACCACACAATCAACTCACTAAATATCTTTCTTCATACATAATCTGAAAAATATGTTTCAATATCATGAGGGTTTACTGAAAAATATCATGACGTGTATCTCTAAAACACACATGGTTTGAGTTTGCACTTCTGCAAAGCGTTCTCCAAACTGTCAACATCCACGGCCAAAATAATAGGGTGGAAAGTATATTAAATCTAGTCAATAGATTAATATTTCATCATTATAAGATTGATATCCAGAAATGAATAAACCTAAAATATTTGTATATCTTATATATATGAATATGTCTTGTGAAGTGACAATCATCTCTACTATAGCAGATATTTTTGCTTATTTTAGGATAAAATAGATGAAGTTACTGTGATGGGCTGGCGACCCGTCCAGGGTGTATCCTGCCTTCCGCCCGAAGACTGCTGGGATAGGCTCCAGCACCCCCCCGCGACCCTGACGGAGAAGCGGCTTAGAAAATGGATGGATGGATGGATGGATGGATGGATGGATGGATGGATGGATGGATGGATGGATGGATGGATGGATGGATGGATGGATGGATAGATGAAGTTAAGGGAAGTTCAATGGCATATTGTTCAGTATTGGCAACAAATGTCTGGTGGTTGGTTGGTGTAGTGGTTAACACCTCTGCCTTCTACGCTGTAGAGTGGGGTTCAATCCCTGACTAGGGCAAGCACCCTACACTATACCAATAAGGGTCCTTGGGCAAGACTCCTAACACCACCTTGGCCTACCTGTGTAAAATGATCAAACTGTAAGTCGCTCTGGATAAGAGCGTCAGCCAAATGCCATAAATGTAAATGTCTGAAGAAAAAAAAAAAAACACCTATACAATGACGGTCATTTATGCTAACACCACTATGGGAGGCTAGGGTACCACTATGCTACACAATCTTGCCATTCTAGATTAAATTTGAAGTTGCAATCTGAAGCTTGTTAAAGACATTAACATACAATTTACTGTGTTGCAGTTTTGCAGTGACTTATTCAGAAAAGAATCCTTGCACAGAGCTGCTGCTGTTTACCATGTCCAACAGCTGACTAACGCACATTGGTCAGACTAATATTCATATCTTTTTCCTCACAGATTTGATCTCATTGGAAATCAAAATGTGATTAATTCTACTATCAGTTGCTAACTGTGTTAGTGGTTAATCTGACATGTTAAACCTTCAGTTTAGCTACTGATATTCTAACAATGGAAACAATGGGACAGCTTACTTGTCTGGATCTACCTGGATACCATGAAGCAAAACAAACAAACAAACAAATACACTCTTGTTCTTGACCGAAACTTGATAATATATTAGTATGAATAATATATTTAAGCAAAATACACATAGACTATTCTATATAGTTCTATAACTATTAGAATGGCCATAGAAGTCATTGTAACTGTTTGAATGCCAAAGTGATTCATTTAAACCTTTTTCTTTATCATTATTAATTATGCTGCATTAGTTGATGACAAAGTTTGTGCAATTAAAATGGTCTTTTTTCTGTAAACACTGGATTTCAAATGTTTTTTTTTTTTTACATGTGAACATTAACATTAAAGCAATCATTTTCAGCCCTATCCTCTCTATTTGCCAGTTCTGTCCAGATATTTTAGATATTTTGTAAGGTAAAGGAGATGAGGCGAGAAGGCTTCTGAATAACTGCAGCTAAACTCATCCAACTCACTGGAATGACAGGAAAAAAGAGCCCACAGAGACAATATGCTGTCTAATGTACATCAGGTCAGGCATCAAAATAGCATCCAATTCACTGTAAAAACTGTATTTTCTTTCCAGTGAATTTGCAAGGCAAATTTCTTAATATATCATCTTTCATATGCTGCTGTCATTTAAAGTTTACAAATTACAAGTTACAAATCTTATTTACAAATAAGAAAATTCAGAGTCAGAAAATATAGATGTTTAAAAAAAATGAGAATAGAATGTAAACAAATAATTAAAACATGATTAAAACAATATATATTTAAAAGAAGAAAAAATAAAATTAGAAATTATAAATTAAACAGGGATAGTTAAAAATCTAATTAAAAATAAAAAAGACAAATAAAAGGCCTTATAAAGCACAAGGGCTCAGAACTTGTTTGTGCTTTTTAATATTGATCTCAAACAGTTATTAGACTAAAAGTTCCTCAGTCAGGGAACATTAGACATACTGGGTTTATTTTTTCAAAATGATCAAGTTAAAAAATGAAAATTATCCAAAAGACTCTCCACCTTTTTTGTATTGAATAAAAATGAACTAAAACTTCAGGATCCAGATGTATTGTCTATTCCCCAGAAATCATTAGGCCTGCTCCTAAAGGCCCTGATGTGTTCCCCACTGGATACATTGCTTCCAGAGAGAAGAAACTGACCAGAGAGAAAGACTTCAGCAGGTAGAGCTCCCACTTTCTCAGCTTGTGCTGCAGCCACTGAGAGAGCTCTCTATAACTGCAGTGGCCTGTGGGTGAGGTCACACTTCCACTGGCATGGCAAAGTCAGCAGGGCGGACAAGAGTGTGTGTATGTGTGTGTTTTAAAGTTGGGGGGGTCATGGTATGGGGTGAGATGTGGGTAGGCAGTGAACAAGTAGGTTGGGATACAGGGGGGGGGTCTGCTTCCTGCCTGACAGCAACATGACAGCCCCTCCACCTAACAAAGACCCCTGCACCCTCTCAACTTCCACCTGTCTCTGGCCATTCATACGTATACAAACACACACTGCACGCTGTCAAGACCCACCTGCCTCGACCCCCCGTAACACACACTCCACTTTACCACACACAGTCATTTAGCCCCCTCCCACACTCGTCCTCGCTCTGGGTCCTCCCGCCACAGCTACCATCCCCTTTTTATTTATCCCAATGCTGAAAAAATAGAGGAGAAAATGAAAACACACCTTTTTCATTATTTCTCTCTCCTCTCCACATTCAAGTGCTTTCCAGCTGACTAAAATTCATATTTATGCTAATGCCAGTCTCTCTCTGTCTCTCTCTCTCTCTCTCTCTCTCTCTCTCTCTCTCTCTCTCTCTCTCTCTCTCTCTCTCTCTCTCTCTCTCTCTCTCTCTCTGAGGGGAGAGCAGACAGGTACTGAAATTAAAGACAGCAGATCAGGGTAATGCATTCTCTGTTTCATTATATGTTATATCTTTAATTTCAATAAACAAGGTAATTAGGGACAGTTTCCATGGAGATCAGTCCAGGCTCCACTCTGACTGGGGTAACCAAATCTGAGCCATGGTAACCAGAGAGACAGAGAGGTGGAAACAGAGAGAGAGAGAGAGAGAGAGAGAGAGAGAGAGAGAGAGAGAGAGAGAGAGAGAGAGAGAGAGAGAGAGAGAGAGAGAGAGAGAGAGAGAGAGAGAGAGAGAGAGAGAGAGAGAGAGAGAGAGAGAGAGAGAGAGAGAGAGAGAGAGAGAGAGAGAGAGGGAGGGAGGAAGAGAGTGAGGGAGGTTCTGGCCTAACCAAATTCTGCTCCACACAGGGAAGCACAGAGGATTCAATTATATTGAAATGAAATCCACATCACAGGCAGCAGCTCTGCCTCAAAAAACAAACTAAACAAACAGCTCCAGACACAAAGCCAACCTGTATCCTGTAAAGCAGAGCCATACAGTTGGCTTTTTCCATAAACAGTAGTGCTTTGTTGAGACTCATCTATTGACAATCTTTAATTTGTCTATTTAATGCTACCTTTAATTATTCCTGCTGTGCATGTGCAGAGCCCACAGGATTCATTAGTAAAGTTAAACAATATAGAACACTGAAGTCTATATACATAAAAATATCTTTGTTTTTCTGCTACTATGAGATGAACATTGAACCTATTCAAAAAACTGTTCTGACACTGTGGAACTCTGACACAGAGGTAAATAATGAGTCTTATTCTGCAACTGTTTTTAAGTAAAAATTTATTTTTAAAACTGTAGTTTTGTGCAGTTTTTATGAAAATGCTGATGTACATTCATGGGATTTATTCTTACATTAGAATCTAAACACACACTCAAGAGCAGTTCTGCCCTTTTAGAGCACATTTTTCTTAGGACCTTTCTCAAGAACAAGTTCAAGAAGAAACCCTTCTATAGATACTGATGAATGAGGCAGAGTTTTCTTAACTTTAATGAAGGGGAGAATGGGGTAGGAGGTAATTGTGAGTTATTTACATTCTTCAAATTAGTGCTATTAGACAGGCACCAAGAGAATGATTAAAAAAATATAGGTTTGAATCATTTGACTAATACATACAACTCAGTAAATAAAAATACTTGAAAACAATGAATGAAAAGAAGTTGCATTTTCCATTTTCTGACTGTTGTCAGAATCCACAGATAATAGTGCTGTGGGAATATGAAGAGATTACCAAAAGCACGTTCTACCTGAACCTAAATAGCTATGTTACATTCACCCTAGATTGGGTTGTGCCTTATGCTACCATACAGTGTCTTTCTCAGAATATGTTTGTCCATTCAGAAGCCATATTTTCTCAAAACAGTTTACACATCATGCTAAACAGAGGCTTGATGGCCAACAAAAAAACATTTTCATAACAAAATAGTCTGACCCCCACAAAACGTTACACACACACCACAAAAGTAAACCTCACCATCAAACACTACAACTTACAATCAGGTGAGGAAATTCCTTCAGTCCCACAACAACCAGAAATCACAAAATACAGGTTTCAATTTAAACCTATTCAACCTCCATTTGTGGTGTATGTCTATGCTGTTCTGTCAGCTGATATTTTACTGTAAACTATTTTACAATGTGCCAAAGTCTAAGAATGTTACAATCTGGAACCTATAATTTGCCTCCAGTTCCCTTAAATGTGTGTTAGCAATGAGAAAAACAGTAAACAATAAAGGGCCACATTCACCATCCACTCTTAAGAAGAAATTTCCTTTTAAAACCCACTTAAAAACTACTTAAAAACCCACTTAAAAAGCTTTTACGAAGTTGCTGCCATTCACCAATATTTTCTTATTTTGGATTTATTCTTAGATAAAAGGAGAATCTACACACACTGAAGAGCACGAAAAGGTGTGAACAATTCTGTGCTTTAAGAACACGTCATGAATCTGATTATTTCTTAGGAGCTTTCTCAAGAACAAATAAAAAAAAAAACATAAGATAATGGTGAATAAGATCCAGTGTTTCCATGTAATTTTGGGTCTATTCATATTATCAAATGGTGTCCTAAATATTCCAACAACAAACAGCAAATAAATAAATAAAACAGGGAAAAAAAGGTTTTCACATGAGAATGCATTTTGATTCATTTTCACCTGAAAGAAAGGCTGCCAATAGTTCTGGAGGCCCTTGTAGTCTCCAGCAGCATTCAGCTTCCATGCTGCTATTCTCTGCCAGTGTCTTCCTTCTCCATTTCCTCAGCTCTTATGATTCTACACCTTGATAAGCATGAATTAAGGCAGATATGAATCTGCAGGTAATCATCTATCACACTGAAGCTGATACACTCCTCAGATCAGTCAAACAAGACAGGACTCAATTGTAACAGAGCTCAATCCGCACTTTAAGTGCCTGATAAATCTGCCGTGGAGGCATGGTGGCGCCGGCTGCCTCTGGCGAATCAGTATTGCTTTTGACTGGAATTCGGCAGACCACATTCGGAGCCCTAATTAGGACCACTCTGTGGCAACATGTCCAAGTCTGAAATGCTGGAGCTCTTTTTAAGGCCCTATCCTAGCGGCGTGTGTTCCATCAGAGAGGCCGTCACACACGCGGGAACAATAAAAGTGCACTATCTCCATCTGCCATCATCATATCATATCCTAATGCCTGGCTGCATTGTTCTCCGAAGGACAAATCTGGCTCCGAATCTAAAATCCAAAGTTTACAGGCAGTTTGGGGGAGCTGAGCTTTCTCTCCACTCTTTTAGATGCTCTTTAAGTGAACATATGGCAGGAGAGAGAAAGAGAAAGCCAGAGAAAGACAGAGATGTCTCTATAGGATAGATAAAGAACTTGTGATAAGTGTATATTTATGCATTCGTACAGTAGTATGACTGGGTGTGTGTGAGTGCGTCGATAGTTTGGCTGGAGGAGGCGGTTAATCTGCCCGTTACCACAAGCACAGATGCTGTCGGACCCAGGGAGGCCAGATCGCTCGTTAAGAAGCAGGAAAGCTCGTTAAGAGAGAGTCCTCATTAAGGGCCCATTACTGGAGGACCTCGTTAGAACAACCACTGAGACCAGACAGGAGGGTTTGTGAGTAGATTATTGGATTAAATAATTATATAAACTTGAGATTTGGATGGGGGAATAGGGGGGATAGCACCCCAGTCTGTCTGCTAGAGCAGATATTAGCAAGAAACAGTTTTTTGGCTGAGAAAGTATGAAAGAGCAGAGATTATGAACATTTGCCCTGTTGGACTATGGCCCAATTTATTTTTTAACATGAGGCAAAGAACTTCCATTAGTCTAACATTGTTGTAAAATCCACTTCAGTCCCATGATTTTGTTCTTAAGACAATAAAACTGAACTTTGCTTGACCTCTGCTTCTTCATGTTGAACCGGCTAATTCTGCAGTGATCTAACCAGCGATATGACCAATCAGACCACTCACTGCAAACAAAATAGCATAGGAATCTGAGAACAGACAGGACTTGATTAAACACACTATGTTATTGTGATAGACTGCTATAGATCATTTAAAAATAATTTCTCATACAAACAAAAACACATAACCTACATAGCACTCAAAATTACAGATACACAAAGAGGCATACACAAAATTATAAAAACAGGTGATTGCTAGAAGGATTAAGACCACTTTTACATAGCACATCTGGTGATTTTCTGATTTTCTTTTCTGTGGTCGTCTCCACGGCTTAAACCTTCACTATCACCATTACAATAATACAAATTTCCAATATACACTTTGCAGTGTTACTTTAGCACCAAGTTAATGGTGGTAAACATGCACCTTCTCACACTAAGTTTAGACATTTAACTAGTGCATTCTTCACTTTGTAGTGAATCCTTCAGTAAATATGGAAACACAAAGACTTCTTTCAGTGAAGGAGCCTGTTTACTCTTTCACAGGAGTCAAATGCAATATTCCAATGAATGTTTTAAGCATTGGCATTTCAAGGCAAATATGATTAACATGCTACCGGTTGGCCCATAGAACGGGCTCATTGACATATTTTGAAATGGCCAGCTACTCTTTACATTGTGGCAAAATCTCGTAATGAAAGGAACAACAAAAATGATCCAGATAACTTGGAATAAATAATTTCTCTATAACGTCCATTTAAAATTAAGAACTTTTTCTTTGGTTTTCTTGTTAGCTGTATGGAGATGCAAAGCTTTGTTCCAATTGCAACAAAATATTTCCATGTATTGTTCTATTTATATTTGGTCATTTCTCTAAATATTTATCTCTGTGGTTTGTATTTCACGTTTAATTTAATGTTAAATAATAGTTTTAATGAATCTATATTTTTAATGTCTACAATTCTATGAGCATATCATACATAAAACACACCATTTGTATGTCATCACTAATTTATAAAGATGCAGTTTTTCTGGTTTGTTTTCTTAAAAAGCATCTTGTTGATTTATTTATTTATTTTTGAATATGGGACTTTATTACATAAGACAAGTAATCCAAAAGTAAAAGTAATCATATTACTTTAATTACTTAAATATTTACCACTGGGCAACTACATATCAGTCTGTCTAAAAGTACTATTGGTTTTCTAAGTGAGACGTATGTACTTTATAATACATAATTCATGATTGTTTATTGCAGAATTTAACATATTGGGGAAAAATAAAGCATTAGTCATGACTCATTTTTAATTTTATGTCTAATTTTATGTTAAACTCAGCAAATAAATAGACATTTTACACTAAAGTGAATTTATTGTTATCAGTACAGGACATTTTTTCACTTAGAAGACAAACAAAACATGTCCTATCTAGAGGTCCATTAAATGGTCCATATTTACTCCTACAATTATTTTCATCTGAAATGTTGTATGTTGCCACACACCCACCTATCCAAGGTGGACAGTGAGTACATATTTAACATGTAAAATGTGAAAGCACACATTGAGATTCAGCAGCGACACTCATAAGGATGTTTGTGCTCAGTTAATCAATGTGTTTTCAAAGCTGCTGAGTTGTTTGCAGGTAAAACTGAGCTTCTCGGTGTCAGGTGTGATAAAGAAAAACTGAGGAAGATGTTAACTGCTGTGTAAAGAGTTTAACCTGTCCATGTATGTGAATTCGTCTGGGTGTATGTGGTGATTAGTACTCACAGGAGATGCAGCATCAGCGTTTAAAGGAGAGAAAACAGGTGCAAATTGAGCCGTGGTACACAGTACTCTCTCTCCTCTCTCTCAGGAGAGAAGAAACATTCGACACATAGAGAATCTCTCTCTCTCTCTCTCTCTCTCTCTCAGCTTTATTCTGATTAACTTTGCCTGCTTATGATTACATATATCCTTCCTCTAAGATTGATCTCCAACACTATGCTTCTAGAAGCTCTGTCTCCCTCCCTCTGTCCATCTTTCTTTCCTTCCTCTGAGCTTCTTCCTTTCTTACCTTCCTTTTTTAATCTTCATAATAATGATGATAATAATAATAATAATAATAATAATAATAATAATAATTTTTAATAAATAGGATGGAATGCCTTTATACCTTTGCTCTTATCATTAGTAGTAATTTTAGCAATAGTAGCATTAAAGGGCACATAAATCATTCTGAACAAACACTATAACACTTTAAATGCTGATTCATTATTATTGTTGTTAATAATAATAATATTAGTAGTAGTAGTAATAGTAGAAGTCATAGTAGTAGCAGTAGTAATAGAAGTAGTAGAAGTCATAGTAGAAGTCATAGTAGAAGTCGTAGCAGTAGAAGTCATAGTAGTAGCAGTAGTAATAGAAGTAGTAGAAGTCATAGTAGAAGTCATAGTAGAAGTCGTAGCAGTAGAAGTCGTAGTAGTAGCAGCAATAGTAATAGTATTTATGGTTTAATAAATGAGATGGGATGCAAGAATGTAAAAGAGATTTAAGAATGGTCTTATTATCATTAGTAGCAGTCTTAGTAGTAATTTTATAAGTAGTAACATGAAGGACCACATAAATTATTCTTAACACTATAACACTTCCTAAAGAAATAATAATAATCATATAATAATAATAAAAAATAATAAATAATCAATAATAATAATTTCATTTGTTGACTGATTTTAAAGCATCAGTTTAAAATAACCAGCTCCTAAGAATACTAAAGGCAGACAAATAAGCACACCAGATAACCAGAGCAAAAAAAAAGAAAGAAAAACAAATAAACAAAGTTAAGATGCTGATATCAGTTATTTTGACTGCATCTTCCTCATTTTTTATTCATTACCTTGTGTGCAGGTTCCTCAACTCTTCAAATAGAAACAATAAAATACATCGTACTACTTTCAATAAACTGTGCAAATGGAGCCTTTCACAAGAATGACAGATGAGCAAAGTTTTGACGACAAAACTTAATTTCACTTTCCAGCCAAATCATATTTTGACAGCAGAGGCAAAATGCAAAGCAGTTAAATGCCACTGCTGTCACACACCACAGGGTTTGAAGGGTCAGCAGCATTAAGATGAGACACACCCAAAGTGTATGAGGGGTTCTGCTTTAGTGATAAGGTGCGTGTGTGTGGTTCTGGGCCTTTGCGGTGGTAATCACACACCTGCCACCTTTTCCACTGTGGTGGGGTCCACTTCTGTCTCTCCGAGCGTTCAGGGACCCTCTGGGGGACACGAATCAGGCCATGACAACCAGCCTGCCAGCCCTCAAAGGCCTGTCTGTCCGCCCATCAATCTCCTATCCAATCACAGCTCACGGATCACACCTCAGGCCCCCTGCCCGCCACTCAGAGGCGGCCCGCCACTGCCAGCCTGACAATCACTTACTCCAGCAAAAAACTCCAGTGTGTCAACTCCCCGCCCGTCAAATTACTGTCACTGAGAGAGAGGGCATGCAGAGAGAGGAGGAGAGGAATGAGGGGTGGGAAGGAAAGTTGAAGAGGTATGAAGAAGATTACACACACGCACAAATCACATTTGTTTTTGCCAGTATGTTTGGTCATATATGTGCACTCTATATATATGCAACTGCTTATAGGTACTGAATATACTGCATATAGGTACTGAATATATGTCTCTTTTAATATATATATATATATATATATATATATATATTCAACATTCTGTGAAAGAACTGCATAGGAGTCTCAACTTTAAATATCAAAGAACTTGAGGATTCCATCATGTATGCTGCATAATATCATTAAAGATGCAAGGGACAAGGCCAAAAGACATTACTGGATGGCCATGATCTTCATGTCCTCAGGTGGCACTGCATTAAAAACAGAAAGGATTATTTAGTGGAAATTACTGCATGGTTTCAGGAACATTTCCAAAAACTATGTTTCTAAATACAGTCAAATGCAAGGTAAAACTCACAAAAATGTCATGTATATATATAGGAACACTGCCACCTTCTCTGGGCCTTAGCTAATTTAAGATGTGTCCTGTGGTGTCCTGTTGAAATTCATTTTGGAAATCTTGGACGCCACATCCTCTGGGCTAAAGAGGAGAAGGCATGTGGGTGCATTAGTGCAAATGGCATGACTTGCTAATCTGTGAAGGCTCCATTAATATATATATATATATATATATATATATATGTTTTGGCAACATATGCTGCCATCCAGTCTTTTACAGGGAAGGCCTTGCTTTTTTATCAAGACAATGCCAAACTTGTATGTACACACACACACATTTTTTATATATATATATATATATATATATATATATATATATATATATATATATATATATATATATATATATATATATATATATATATATATATATATATATATATATAAAACCTAACTTTAACATTGTAAACTGCTTTTCTCAGCTTTTCAGTACAAAAAAATTTAACACATACTGACATGCCTATACAGACTTGGCATATCAATACCAGGCCAATTTTATTCTGTTACCCCATCAACCCTCTCTCTCAGGTATTTCCCCTTGCCCTCCAGCATCTAATTCTTCTCTCCATTGCTACATCTCCCTATTTCTCTCCTTATCTCTCTCCCTCTGTCTCTTCCTCCTGCTCTCCATTCAGATATGTGGGGAAGTATCCTCATATATTACTGACTCAGACAGAAGTGAAGGCAGAGGGGTGAAAAGGGAGAATGTAATGGACAGAAAAAATGAAATATCTTCTCCTAGACGTTGTGTAAAAAAGGTTCGCTAGCTGAGGAAGACAGAATTACAGCCCACAATTACCCCATCTTTTCTCTTCTCTCTCTCTCTCTCTCTCTCTCCCCTGGTCACTCTCCCCTCAGTGAATCTGCCAGTGTAGTGACATTGAGTGCTGACATTGAAATGACATTAGCCACAGGCCCTCAGCTGGGATCATGATGTTTATTTAGATTTCTAAATGAAGCCAAGCACACTCTTTACACCCAACAGCATCTCAACTACAAAAACATAAGACAACAAATGCAAGAAACATAAGCTTTGATGATGTGATGAACTGTTTTTCAGAAATGCAAAGAAAGTTTGGACATGACTCAAAATGTCTTAAAATCAGCAAGTGACTGCTTGACAAGTTAAATTGTGACATTGTGCACTTAAACACACAGTTTTGTTATTAGGATTAACAGCTAGTTTTACCAAAGCTGTGAAAATGCTTGCCCTTACTGGTTCACTGTAAAAGTGACGTGACATTTTAATTCAAGTACAGTACCTTGTTGACTTTCACAAGTTAACAGAATGCAAGCCACATTATTGTGCTGTTGACTTGCCATTATAGGTTGAATTAACTCTACATGTTAGGAAAGCTAGTAGTATTTTGAGCAACAAAACATAAACAATAGAATGATGTGAAGACTAGCATCAAATAGCCCTGATTTTATGTGGCAATTTCATATAAATTTCATACTGTGGTGCAACTAAATAAACACCATTAATAGCCTAGAATAAATAGGCCATGCAAGTAGGCTAGGAAAATTGGTGAGACAAAGTAGGTACCAGCCCTTGAAAGATTTGTGCCCCCATCACCCCCACCCCCCCAAGGGATGTTCTCTATTAACCCCTCAAAATCCCAGATATGCTACATACTAAGACTTATTCAGTAACTACAAGGACTTCAATGGAAACTGGTTGAGTTGAGGTTATAACTGGTTGAGGAAAAGTGTACAACTTAACAAACAAACAAACAAACAAATAAATAATAACAATGAATCGTGGTAAATGTCTGGTTCAGCAGGTTCATTGATTACTGTGTGTGTGTGTGTGTGTGTGTGTGTGTGTGTGTGTGTGTGTGTGTGTGTGTGTGTGTGTGTGTGTGTGTGTGTGTGTGTGTGTGTTTTTCCCCTCGTGACCTAAGGCCATTTTGATTTTTGCTAAATCCCACTTGAGGTTTCTAAGCACTGCTACTTTGCATTGAAATAGGCCTATACACTCGAATATGGCTGTATTTTCTAAATTAGGCTTTTTTTTTTATTAAACTCCCAGTCAGATGTTTGCAAGTCATTTATTTAGAGTTGAGGTCAGACTCACTTATGATGTGTTTCTCCTCTTACTACATGTCCAAATAAACCCACAGGATCAGTCAGGATTTCTGAGCTGTGTCAATTTCAGACAGACCTCAGTTATTTTTGCCTTCATTAAATATTAGCAAAAAGAAACATCCATCCATCCATTTTCTAAGCCGCTTCTCCGGGGGGGTGCTGGAGCCTATCCCAGCAGTCTTCGGGCGAAAGGCAGTATACACCCTGGACAGGTCGCCAGTCAAAAAGAAACATCAGAAGAAAAATGAGCTTTATATATCTAAGGTATGATAATTGACAGTTTGTTTGGAGTCACTAAACAATGTTGGACTTTTCATTTAAAATGCTACGATACTACTTTGCAAATTATGTCAATTACATACATAGAAAAAAAGATTTGTCCTAACACTGTAACCTTTGACACACATAAAAATAAATATGATTTTAACTTGATAAAACACTCAAAATGTAAGTATTTTGACAAAAAAAGTCTCGTATTATGTTGAATAGTTTTTTCAACTTTTAAAAGGATAATGCAATGGCATGACTCTAGTTTTATAGGATATTATAGTTCTCTCTTCATACATAGTTTTATCTCTCTATTGATAGATGTTTAAATGAACTAAACTTTTTTTAATGTTTTTAGTTTTCACATTTTTATTATGATGTTTTGCTCTGTCTAGTAGTTTCAATGTTATTGTAATTATATTAACTGTATGATCACTGTTCTACAGAATATGTTCAGATTTAAAGTCTATATGCTTTAGAAACACTGTACTTGAGACACCTACAGCGATAAAGCCTCTGAATTGAGTTATGGAGAGGGATAAAGGAGAAAGAGAAAGGAGAAAGATAAAAAAGGAGAGAGAGAAAAAGAGAAAAGAGTAGTAGGTGTAGAGAAAAAGAGGGAGAGAGAGAGAGAGAGAGAAGAAAGGAGAGGGTAAAAGTTTGAGTACTTTTTATGTATGACTGATTTGATAATTGGAGAGTGAGTAGTGAGTGAATGAGCAAGGGTGTGTGCGTATGTGTGTGTGAGGGTGATCCAGGGTCTTAGACGTGTTTGGCTCAGACACCCTGCCAGCTCCTCTAATGCCTTTTTAATACTTCTGGTGCCTTTTAATTGCAATGAGACCTTGAGGGCATTACAGTCATTCTCTCTCTCTCTCTCTCTCTCTCTCTCTCTCTCTCTCTCTCTCTCTCTCTCTCTCTCTCTGCTGAAGGGCAGTGTTGTGGCCAGATGTGCTGCAGTGAGTGTTACGTAGAGGGAGGTTGATGGAGAGGGAATTAAGCCTTTTCAATGCTCATTTAAGAGGAACATAAGTGCCTTTTTGTTCCATGCCCTGTCCTGTTGAGGCAGGGCATGAAGGATCAATAGATTAGTGGAGGAGCGATGGTGAGGTTGTGAAGTGTTGGGGGGAGGGGGGGTTGGAAAGGAGAGGCAGATGTTTGGGCTTATGAAGCAAAGCTCATAAGGCCAAAATAGACCAACACACAGAGGGCCAAAGGTACTAAGTCCTTGCAGCAGGCACAAATAAAATGCATAGAGTGTACTGATGGAGACTTGGGAGATTTTCTTTAACCATAACAGCAGTCTTAAGGGGCTAGACAGAGATATAGGCCTTGAAGACTTACTGAAAGAATATTTGTATAGCCCCCAAAAGATTATTTATAGATGTTCAATTTATGTTACAGTGAGCTATCCAAATAAAGTGCTATTGAATATCACTTTGTAAGAGGTTCATCTTGGTCTCATTAGAAACTTTGTTTCAAAACTGTGTTTTTTTTTTTCTTTCTTTTTTGTGAATTTCCTATCTGTCCTTCTGATTCTTTCTGCAGAAGCGTGGTTTGCATTTTGTAGTATGGTCTTCATAGGCAGTATATCTGAATGGTTACATCACTCGTCCCCCGTGAGAACTAGTCTGGTGACAGCACTAGGCTAAAGCCTAGGGTACCAGCCTTGTGACCAGAAGGTCACCAGTTTCATCCCCTGAGCACACAGTATATGACTGAAGTGCCCTTGAGCAAGGCACCTAACCCCCAACTGCTCCCAGGGCTGCCCACCGCTCTGGGTCCTTTCTCTGTCCCACTAGTATATGTGCATTCATTAGTGTGCATGTGGGTGTTTCACCGCATGGATGGATTAAAATGCAGAGGTGAAATTTCCCAGTTGTGGGACTAATAAAGGTAACTTAATTAATAATTAATGTTTCTGCTCTCAAAGTCTTCTTCAAACACTGGATTTTGATATGTTCACCCCTGCCCTGTGGACCCTGTTGGTGATGTCTTGGACTGTTGGGTTTTTCTTCAAAGCTCTCACAATGTTTCTGTCATCAGCTGCTGCTGTTTTCCTTGGCTGGCCTGTTGAGTGTTTGATTTTAAGTACATCAGTGGCTTTTTCTTTTTCAAGTACATCACAAATTGTTGTACTGGCTATGCCTAATGCTTATGGGGCAAACTGGACATAGCTGGGTAACAAGAATCACCTGTCAGTCACATGTTCCAATATTTATTGCTCACTTGAAAAATGAGTGGGTTCAAACATAACTAAAGAATGTTTGACATGTGTGGATGTAAATATTAGGAAGTAAATGGAGAAATTCAAACGTCCTGTATCTTCTCATATTTATCTTTTGATCTTAAACCCAAATGTCTTCTGTGTATATAACAAAAAAAATGGTATTGCCATGCCAATACATTCGGGGAAGACAGGAGATATTCAATTGAAACTTGGGAGGTCGATATTATCAGGCAGGTATTAACAGCAGTGTCTCTAAAATATGCTTTTGAGAGACTTCCTTTTACAGTAGCACCAGTCGTAGTGACTAGATGAAGGATAAAAGAAAATTTACCAGTAGAACAGCACTCTTTCAGCAGAATATCACTATTCAATTCTCAGAACTCCTTCAGTGTTTGCCTAGAGACTCCTCAGACATTGATTTTCTCTGTTATTATTTCTATTTCTGTTCTTTGTGCTGGAATACACCAAGGTAGAATATTTTGGTGGGAAAGAACACAGCTCCATCCTCTTCACAGAACTTGCATTTTCTCTTTTTGTCCCAAGCTTTTGATAGCTCCACTATTTCACTGAATCTTTTAAACCTTCTGTCTCACAAGCACATGCAATGGGTAGGCAGCACTATGCATAGCTTAAGTGATTAGATACAGCCTTAGTAAATTTATTAGGGATGCACTGAAATGAAAATTCCTGTTCAAAAACCAAAGAAGTGTTGATTAGCTTAAAACCCACTGAGGAAAAACCAAAACAAGTGTCGACGCATGCCACTGGCTTGAACCTGCTGGTGTGAAACTGTGGCTCTGCCAGAGAACTTTTACGGTTCTGCAGACAGATATTATTGGTGTTTACCAGCGCAGCGGAAGGAAGAAAATATACAGAATTTTTAATAACCACGTCTTATTTTTATTGCCTTTTGAAAGGATTTTTAAGTGTTAGACTTTGACACTTTGTTGTAATATTTATTCTGATTTAATCACAATTTTCACCCTTCTTTCTCTTTCAGCCAAAAACTGAAAATACAACTGGCATTTGGCTGAAATGTTTCTGTGGCAGAAATTTTGGTGCATCCCTAATATTTATTATTAGCTTCAGATTACAGTACAAGTGCATGTTGCAGATATACAGTACTGTGCGAAAGTTTTATGCATCTAAGCAATTTTCAAAACTATTTACCTCAGCAGTGAGTTTATCACAATATACATTAGAATAAAGCCATATTCATAATTCAAATAAACATAAAAACAATAAAAAGTAACAAGAATTTCTTGGGTCCACATTTTTTTTTGATACCTTTACAGCCGCCACAGAGACTTGTTAACATCATCAGTTACATCATGAACACAATTTACTGAAGCACTGATTGGTCAAACCAGATCAAAACATATAATACTGTAATACTGGGCTTTTGGAAAGGTTTCTGGAAAGGTTTTAAAATGGTTAAACAAATATATAATCATTATTAATTAATATTCAATCATTTTTTATTCAAATATTAACACCTTTCTCAGCAAATAAACACACAATACACAAATAAATATATTTTGAAAATGTGTCTTGGGTGCCTAAGACTTTTGCACAGTACTGTATACATTTTATGCTTCTTCTTTTTGAGTAAGTCACTCAAGCCTAAGGGTCAGCAGGAACTCCAGCCTCATTATAGTAAATGACTCCATGCAGAATTGTTCTCTGTAGTATAATATGAAACAATAATGTTGCACTTTTTGTCATTCTCAGTCCTGATGTTCCTGTTGTTACTGATTCACTTGCTTTCTAAAAGGGAAAACAAATATTCAGGAAAATGCGCTAACGAGGCTGTGGAACAGAAGAGTACAAAAAGGCCAGGAACTCTGCCAAGCCGTTTCTGTCCTGTTCAGATGTTTGAAATGTTAATAATGTAGAACTTATTTTCCCTACATTACAGAAAGGGGAAAAAAAAAAGAAAACTCACACAGGCTCTGTTGTGCACCAGTGCCTACACATCCTGAGGGAGTGCAAATTTATGCTTGCATGCCAAATCTGGGCATTTGTTTTCTTTTTAATCGCACTTATTTATTTATTTATTTATTTTACTTATTTATTTCCAAATCATGAAAGCTTATGAAAAACATTAACGTTCAGATTGCTAGAGGTAAGCTTCGCCAACCTTTGAGCCTCCGCTCCAGCTCAACCCCAGCACCTTACTTCCAGCCTAAGCTCAGGCTGCTTTAAAAGCTAAAAGGGGCCAGAGGTGGTGCTTAAAAGCCTTAAAAAGTATCTGCTAATTAATCAGTTACACACAGAAATGAGATGATAATAAGGTATTAGCCATGCTTGGGTAAGCAAGGCCAGCACGGGTAGCAAGAAGTTGGCTGGGGCTGGTGCAGGAGCTGGGGGGTCTGGGGAGCTGCAGGAGCAGCTTATACCCTCTGATAACGGCTTTAGCTCCATTACGGCTGACAGCAAAGCACAGCAAAGCACGGCCGGGCCTGCCTGCTCACCATTCACCACACGGCCATAATTTGTCAGCCAGTGAGAATGCGGTAATAGTCACGTAATGGCACATCTCACATCTCTGCCAGACACACAGGTCTGTCTGAGCGAGAGATGGTGAAAGAAGGGCGGGAGAGGGTGAAATACGCAGGAGAAATGGTCGCTCGTGAGGACGGAGGAAGCCATTCATCCTTGTTAGGAGCTCCAGGTATGAGTTAATGCACACACTCGTGCGCACACACACACATAGGAGTGCAAATTTGGTGTGAGGCGGGTCAACATCAGGAGGCTAAAGCCAACATACAGCAAATATAAAACCATATTAGAAAAAGCACTCCTGCAACTGGGGCTACTGTACTGACATACAGTCAAATGTAAAAGTTTGAACACCGCAAGTTAAATTGCACGTTTTTTTTTTTTTTAGTTAATACAACCTTCTGTACAGAATTAACAAAATTAAAGCTTTTTTTTATTTAATGCAGATTTTTTTTTATTTCCTATATTGGAAAAAAAGATAAAATCCACAATAACTGTCACGATTGGCCCCTCCCAGTCCTCCATGGGAGGTCCATGTGCTTTCTGTGTTTTGATTCTTTCCTGTCCTGTCCCCTTGTTTCTTGACTCCGCCCTTGATTGTTCTCACCTGTGTTACCCACCTGTGTATTGTTAACCCATGTTTTTCCTGTATTTAAGCCCTGCGTTTTCCCCTGTTAGTTTGCTGGTCTTTGGTTGGTCTTTGTGTCATATTGTTTGCATTGTTTTGTTTGGTGTTATATCTTCTGGCCTCCGTTTTATTTTCTATTCTGTGTTGTGGTGTTTATCCTGTGTTTCTTTTTGTCATGTCTGTGCCTCGTTCTATCCGTGTTGGCTCTCTGACCCTGGACTGTTTTGACCCTGATTCTGGATTTGACCCTAATAAATCTTGCTTCTCTCAGCATGTGTGTCCGCCTCATCATCACTCCCCCATGTCACATATACAGTTATTATTACTTATAGTAATATTAGTTATTATAGTTATTATTACTTAATATGCTCAATTCAGAAAATAAACAGTAACTGTGCAATAAAATGCCCAGCCGTCTGCTCTCTGTAGAGGGTGTGTTAACTTATTACACTGAGAAAATCAACAAAACATGTAATTTGGCAAAAAACACATTTACGTTGAGGTTTCTTTAAAGGTCAAATTTAGTCCTTTAGTACTCTAAAAGTATTATCATAAACATATAAAAGGTAAATCTGTTTACTCTTTACTGCCTTCACAAAATGTAACTGTAACTGGACTGAATACAGATGCTTAATTTGTGTATTCTGTATACACATGCTGTTACATCCCAACCCTGTTTATAAACAACAATAACGTAAATAGAGTATTAAATGTGTCTGGTGGCTCATTGGTTGCTGAAAATACAGCTTTGATTCAGTAGTTTGAGGAATAAAGAAATCTCTTACTCCTCAAGGGGTGCCATTGTTTTTAAATAAATGTTATCCTATAAAACTGAACAGTGGTCTTTCAATAAACACTGGACATCTGACCATACTTCCAAACCAATGCCAGTGAACATCACTCTAATTTTGTCTCATAATACTAAAGTTTGGCTTTAAGTAGTTCAACACACACTTAGAAATGGGCACATGTTCTGAATTTATAACCTGTTCTGGGACAACAGAAGGGAATAATCCTGTAGCAAACTGACACATTTATATCATTACATCTGAACTGTGCTAAACATTACTGAATAATAAATAAATAACTGATTTGACATGAAAACCCCAAAACACAGTTGTGATCAGAGAATTTAAACATCGTTGGGTTGACAGTCTACAAGCAGGTAAAGACAGAATCAGAGCTGGTTCTAGTAGAGCTAAAATCTGCCTTCATTACAATTCATTTGATTCACACAAAAGATCCCAGTAAGTGAGTATTACACACTGAGCTCCTGTAAAATCCCATTAAAACGTCCTTCGATTGCTCTGCTTGTCATTCTCATGCATTTACACTGAATCCTCTGAGAGAAAAAACGAGCACACAGAAGGAGTTTGGACTATATTTGATACTATTTGATATTTTGAGCTGCAGTGTTTGCCCAGTCTGTCGGGAGTCTGTTAGTTCTACAGCGATTCCCTTTCCAGACATTAAAAGTACCTGATATAAACAAACCTGCATTTGGCAGCCATTCTAATGACAAAATAGCATCTCTGGGTAAATAGATAAATCTACTCTACAGACTCATTTGACCTGCTGCATGCCTTCCCTGGATGTTTTCCAGAAAAGCTGTGGGTGAAAAGTTCAGAATCTGCATCTGCATCAATATTCCGCCTCCTTGTAGGCAAAAAGCAGAGGTATAATATTGACATTATTCATATGAAATGCAAAGTAGAGCTGCCTGCCCTACTTTCCCAGATTAAGTTTGCTGTACTGAGGAAGAAATGCTTTGAATGCACACAGTGGAAAACAAATATTAAAATATTTTAAATAATACAATACAAAGGAAAGGAATATATCAATCTTTTAAAAAGTCAGAATATTGTTTTACATTTAATAATTTTCTTTAGAGGCTATGCTGTTATAATAATGTGTGTGACATAACCATAACCATAACCATAAAACACTTGCTTTTTGTTTTTTGTTTTTTTCAACATACAAAAAATTGTTTTAAATGTCATTTATTATATTTCACTTAAATGGTTGTAATGTGTCTTTTTACTCAAAGACTAGAGCCAAATTATAACACATAACCATAACACCACCACAGTATTTAACATTTTCTCCAGGTTTTGTTCCACACAGTTTTACAACACTGGACATTTGTGCAGAATTGAACAACTGTATAGTTCCAGCTCCTTTACATTCCCTTCTTCCCTCAGAGCAGCAGAGGAAGCAAAGTAAAAGTAAAGAGCTGTGTGCTGTTTTTCCCCAGGTAACAGACTGTATTGATTAAACAGTATGATTAAATTTTATAAATGTATTTAAACTTAAGGACTTGATTAATGAAGCAGCAGGTTATTGACTGGTATTAATGCAATGCTAAGTCTCCGGTAATGCGTTTATTTGATTAGATGGCTCTGCTTTTATCCATTAGACTCTTTTCCTACTGGGATTATTAATATATAGAAACAGATCTTTCCTGTATGGGTGTGTGTGTGGGTGTGTGTGTGTGTGTGTGTGTGTGTGTGTGTGTGTGTGTGTGTGTGTGTGTGTGTGTGTGTGTGTGTGTGTGTGTGTTGTTCTTTTGCTGCCGTAGCACCCTAATCAATAAACTCCATCCATCTATCCATCCATCTATCCATGCATCCATCCAATTTTTTTCATTATCTTGGTATTTACATCTAGTTTGCTCTCTTTATGAATGTCATCAATTGTTCTACATACAGAGCAGAAGAAGCATTTCTGCATTCAAATGTTAACAAGACCAACTCTCATATTCCAATTTAAATATTCCTAAATAATACTTGCCTTGCAAGTAAATTAGGAGGTAAATGCTGAAAGTAAATCTTAAGGATTACTATTGACTAATTATATATAATACAGGTCAATGTGGCAAAGGAATGAGGCTCCATAAAGAATAAAAACCTGGACATGGTAGTGGCTCCTAATCATTTAAGCAGTTAGTGGGTAGAAAACCTTTATATTTTGTCCTGGTTCTCCTTAAATCTCCTTAAAATCCCAGGCTTGTTACATTCTAAGGTCTATTATTCATATACAACAGAGACTTCAGTGCAAACAGGTTGAGCTATTCTGAGTTATAGAAGTGTGTAATAAACATTTGTGCCATTTAAGGGTTTAAACTTTTAAACTGTTATTCACACTCTCATATCTCATTTATGTCAAAAAGTTGTTTAAGAAAACAAATGTTAAAAGGGTTTATTCTAGGAAAAAAAACTAATATTAAAACAAAAAAAGTAAAAGTAAAAAAAAATAATAAATAATAATAATAATAATATAAGTTTAAGGTTTTGATGTTTTCAGTGTGTAAATGAAAGTTTAGAAGTGGATTTTTCTGGGTTTGGATATCTTTACGGAAAGCTGGAGCCAAGCTGAGCTTAGTCTACTGCATTTAATTATATACTAAAAACTAAAAATAATGATGAATTCAAATTTCTGAACTACAATAATCTTGGTTAAAAGGTTCTTTGGGGGACAAAACGTAGGCCTCTTATGGCTACATATCAAGGAATCCTTTCTAGTGCGTTTGTTATTAAGAGCATATTTCAGTAATAACACTGATAATCTCACACTCTTCCCAGAGCATCAGACACAGAATCGGTTATGAAATTCGCTCTCTGTATTTAAAGAAATGAAGACTGAGGTCTAGACTGATCTGATGTTTCTCTTTGGTAGTTTTCCATCTGCTTCTCTAATGCAGTGGTATGTTTACTCCAGCAGAATCCTCACCACTGCTGGGAGCAAGTCAGCCCAAAGTCAGCCAAAGTCAGTCCAAATATCAGCTGAGTTGTCATGCTACAAAAACCATGTGATTTGAGTGGCACCTGACGAGGACTCAGGCAAAGACTGACAGTTAACAGCTTATTTTGGGCTAAAGACAGCAGCTCACATTATATGCCCTTAAAAAATGTTTCTGCAGTAAAATCAATGGCTACATATTGAACTGTAACAACTCAAGAAACTATTGAATACACAAACCGTTCTTTAGCATCTTTAAATGATTCTTCTCAATGATGGAAAAGCTGCTGTAGTGTTCTTTAAAGAACCTTTTAAAAATGTATATATATCTATGTTGTTACTTTTATAGTTGTGCTTAAAAATATTATTAACGGTAAAAGTATCTAAATCATGTAACTCACAGTACAGTGCAGTGTGTATAGAATCTGAGGCAGTTTAGGCAGAAGAAGACGTTGCTCTTATAATCCTTCATAATGTGCTCCTCTACAATATGTACAATCATCGTTGTTATACTGAGTTGAATTAATGCACCAAAGATTTATTTACACAAATCAATGAAATAATTGACATGCAAGCCTAGCTCATAGAGGCTGCAGAGGCCATGATGTGCCCTCCTCCACAATCTCCACTATGCATCATGCAAATCTGGAGAGTTGTCTGTCCAGCAAATCATGACTGGTTCTCTGGTAGCACTGGGGAACCAGGGGCCGTATCACAGAAACTTCTCTTTTTGTCTTAATAAGTTAAGATAAGATTTTTCACAAATTCATATTGCAGAAGCAAATCTTATCTTAAATTAGGAGTCTTATTTTAAGTTAGGAAATCTTAACTTGCTTGATGGAATTTGACAACCAACTGTCATGTCTGTTACCTAGCAACCGAAGTAATCAAGCTAGATAGCCAGATATGTAATATGTTATCAGTTTTCAAGGCAAAGCACAGTTAACAGTGTTGATAAATGTAATGTAATTGTGCTAGTTATAGTGACCTGTGCTGCCCGACACGGCACAAAACAATAGAAACAGATGGTTAAAACAGCTAAGACAACTAGGGGGGTTGTTTTAAAGTTAGCACAGAATTTAGGAAAGTTTGTCTAGGTAGGATGTTTCTGTAATACTGTTTTCTTATCAGGAGTTGGGGTAATAATAAAAATAGAATGGATAAGATTATGAACTTCAGAGCTATTATTCTGTAATGGCTTCTGTCCTAAATTCAGTCCTAACTGAAGTTGTCACGGTAATGAAGCAGATAAGATTTCAAACTTTAGAAGTTTCTGTAATACTGCTTTGCTTCTTTTATCATTCTTTTGTCCAAGGCAAGATTTTGTTTGCTGTAGATGGTTTTCTGTACATTCAGTTATGATCGTGTTGTGTGTGTATATGAGTATTTTGGCAGACGTCTATGTGAACGTTTGTGTGTAACACCTGCACATTCACAGCTTCACAGACACACGAGTGTAATTCAGTCTTTATACCGAGTTCAACAAGAACATGAACAAAGACTTGTGTTGTTCCTATGTTTCCTACATATTTACTAACGTTTCTTTACACTTGAGTCTACAACTCTCTCCTGTACTCTCTCTCTCTCTCTCTCTCTCTCTCTCTCTCTCTCTCTCTCTCTCTCTCTCTCTCTCTCTCTCTCTCTCTCTCTCTCTCTCTCTCTCTCTCTCTCTCTCTCTCTCTCTCTCTCTCTCTCTCTCTCTCTCTCTCTCTCTCTCTCTCTCTCTCTCTCTCTCTCTCTCTCTCTCTCTGCGTTAATCTGTTTCTTATCTCTCAGACCAGCTCTGCTTGTCCTCTCGCCGCACCTCCTTATCAGCCATCACTGTCAATCAACCACATCAGTAGCCACAACCTACAGCAGCTAAACTCTCTCTCTCTCTCTCTCTATGTCCCTCGCTTTCTTTCTTTCTTTCTTTCTTTCTTTCTTTCTTTCTTTCTTTCTTTCTTTCTTTCTTTCTTTCTTTCTTTCTTTCTTTCTTTCTTTCTTTCTTTCTTTCTCTCTCTCTCTCTCTCTCTCTCTCTCTCTCTCTCTCTCTCTCTCTCTCTCTCTCTCTCTCTCTCTCCCTCACTTTCTTCATTCCTCTCTCACTCTCTTTTTCTCTATTTCTCTCTCTCTGTCCCTCACTTTCTCTTTCCATTTCTCTCTCTTTCTCAACCCCATTTCTCCATCTCTCTCACCTTCAGTCTCTTGCTCTCTTACCCCATCTCTCTTTCTTTCCTTTTTCTCTCACTCTATTTTTCTCTCTTTTTTATTTTTCTTCTCCTTACACTCTCTCTATTTCTCTGCCAGTCTCTCTCACTTTCTGTATCTGTTTTTTCCTTCTCTCTCACTTTCTCCCTCCATTTCTTTTCCACTCTGTCCCTCTCTCTTTCTTTCTGTCTGTATCTCTTTCCTTAATTCTCTCTCTCACTTTCTCTGTCCATCTCTCTTTCTCTTGTTCTTTCTTTTTTTGTCCATTCTTTTTCTCTCTTCTCCTTTCTCTCTCTCTCTCTCTCTCTCTCTCTCTCTCTCTCTCATATTTATGTCCATAATTTTGTCCGCGATTCTCTCTCTCACACTGAAGTTTTACCCAGAGCGTCACAGAGTGGGTGGGGCCTGAGTAACCTGCACACAGAAAGCATTACAGGTGTTCCGAGTGGGCTACCCTCCCTCATTCATCAGAAATGCTGCAGCGCATATAAACTGTACCTAACACACTGACTTAATTTATCATTTCCACACCACCTACACACACACACACACACACACACACACACACACACACACACACACACAATCCTGCACTAATCTCCGTCTCTAATCCGCTGTGTTGTGTTCGCTCTGTGCTGTGCGAGGGGCTCGAGGGCAGGTGTAGGAGCACACTGTAATCCCAGCAGGCCAGGTGTGATATTTCAGACAGGCGTGTACGTGTGTGTGCTGTTAGGCTTGGGCAGGTGTCTGAGCTAATTGTAGATAATGGCGTTTTAAGGACAGCTGCCTACGCTGGGTTAAGGGGGATTTAAGCTGTGGCTTTGCTACAGAGAAAAGCACAAGAGAGAGGGAGAGTGTTTGTGTGGGAACAGGGGGTCAAACAGTACTGGACGTTTTTAGCTGCAGACATGCTGTCCATGAGAAGAGTCATGGCTCAGGCTGGTTGTCAATATCTAGTTGCTGATCTCGTGATTATGAGACTAACAACATGAACGCCTCAGAGACGACAACAGGTGTGGTTCATATCTCCGGTTCCCTGAAGACTAGCTAAATGTGATTCAGGGCTCATTAGAAAGGGTCTGCCATTTTAACATTTTTCTAACACTGATATTCAGTGCTTCAAAGACCAGATATTGAACATCATTATTTCCAGTTTCCCAAAGTCTTCAATAAAAAGTCAGATGTCTTTGGAGAAGGGGCACAACATCCTATTACCCTGTTACATTTGAAATCACTGAGTTATGGTGCACTAAACCTGAGTTTGGCTTCATCAGGGATTTTTAAAGTCAAATTTATAAAATTGCTTTTTACAAAGCAAACCCTTCTTCTGTGGTTTTATTCATGATATCATCAGCAATTATTAATTCATCAATGAACTGCCAACTTTTAAAAATCTGAAGTCATACAACCCCTAGAGAGAGAGAGAGAGAGAGAGAGAGAGAGAGAGAGAGAGAGAGAGAGAGAGAGAGAGAGAGAGAGAGAGAAAGAAAAAACAGCCTTTACATTCTTTCCATGTTTTAGTCATTTCAAATTAAAAAATAGAAAGAGCAGACTTGAATCAGTCATTAACTATATTATAAGGTATGTAATATGCTAAATAACATGATGTCAGGGGGATAGTGTAGCACAATGAAAGCAGTAACTCCGGACTCGAAAGGATTGAGGCAGCCATGATCATTTATGCTGATATAAGTCTAAAGTGCTTTTACAGTCTCATAAGTGTGTAAGTCTGACTTTACTCACATCCTAGAATCAGTGAAAATAGATTTTACTGAGCTGGTGCTCCTGCATGAGTGGAAAACCAACATCAGTAATAATTACTGATGTCACTAATAATTACTGAAAACTTCATTAATTTAATCCTGTGTGAATTCAGCTTTATTCTCTCTCTTTGAGACTCTCTGTCTCTGCCTCTCTCTCTCTCTGCACATGCTTCTGTCTCCCTTTTCTTTTTCTCCTTCTTTCTTTCTTTTTCTCTTTTCTGTCTTTCTATCTCCTCTCTCCATTTCTCCATTCTCCCCCTCTCTTTCTTTCTGTCTTTCTCTTCCTCTGCTCTCCCCTTTCTCTCTGCACATGTCGCTTTCTTTTGTATTTCGGTCTCTCTTTTTTCTTTATCTTTCTTTCTATTCTCTCTCTCCTTTTCCCTTTCTTTCTCCCTCTCTCTCTTTCTTTCTTTCTTTTGTATTTCTGTCTCTCTTTCTGTTTCTATCTTTCATATTTCTGTCTCTCTCTTTCTTTCATTCTGTCTTTCTATCTTGTCTCTCTATTTCCCTTTCTTTCTCCCCCTCTCTTTTTCTTTCTTTTGTATTTCTGTTTCTCTCTTTCTTTTTTATCTTTCTTTCTTTCTATCTCCTCTCTCCATTTCCTTCTTTTCCCCTCCCTCTCTTTCTTTCCTTCTTTCGTATTTCTCTCTCTCTTTCTTTCATATTTCTGTCTATTTCTTTCTTTCTTTCATATTTCTGTCTATTTCTTTCTTTCATATTTCTGTCTATTTCTTTCTTTCTTTCTTTCTTTCTTTCTTTCTTTAATATTTATATCTCTCTCTTTCCTTATTTTTCTATCTTTATTTCATATTTCTCTCTCTTCCGTTCGTATTTCTGTCTCTTTCTTTCTTTCTTTCTTTCATATTTCTGTCTCTCTCTTTCTTTTTCTTTTTTCTGTTTTCTGTTTTCTATCTCCATTTCCCTTTCTTTCTCCCTATCTCTCTTTCTTTCTTTCTTTCTTTCTTTCTTTCTTTTCTATCTTTCTTTCTCTTCCTCTGCTTTACTCTTTCTCTCTGCATGTATCTGCACTCTGCACTTTTCTTTCTTCCTCTTTCTTTTGTATTTCTGTCTCTCTTTCTTTTTCTACCTTTCTCTTTTCTGTCTTTCTATCTCCTCTCTCCATTTCTCTTTCTCTGCTTTCATCGTTCTCTCTGCATGTGTCTCCGTGTCCTTTTTCTCTCTCTATTTCTTTTTTTGTATTTCTGTCTCTCTCATTTATTTTTTTTCTATCTTTCTATCTTCTCTCTCACTCCCTCTCTCTTTATGTGTGTGTCTGTCTCCCTTTTCTCTTTCTTTCTTTTTCTTTTCTATTTTTTCTATCAATCTCATTTTCTGTCTGTTTCTCTCTCCTTCCTTCTCTTTTTCTCTTCTGTTCTTTTTCTTTCTCTCCATTTCCCTTCCTTTCCCCCTCTTTCTTTCTATCTTTTTGCCCCCTCTTTTTTTTCTCTCAGGCCCTCTCTCTTCCTCCTCCCCCCTTCTTTTTCTCTTCCTACATTTCCTCACCTTTCTCTTGCTTCCTTTCTCTCTGTCTTTCTCTCACTCTTTTCGTATCCTTCAACTCCCTCTCTTGCTCTCTGTCTTTCTGGTCTCTCTCAATCTGCCTTCCTCTCTCTGTCTACCTCTCTCCCTCCCTTTCTTTTTCTTCCTCTCTCTCTCTCTCTCCCTCTCCTTCTCCCTCTCCGAAGTGTGAGAAGATGAAGTGTGAATTCATGACTGTGTGTGTGGTACAGTGTTAGTCTCGGTGTTATTTCTGAATCTGAGTCTGTCATACCTCTTCACTTCCATGCATTTCCAGCATGCATTTGCTCTGCTTTAACAGTTTCTAGCCTCATTTTGTACACACACATGCACCCATGGTTTAAATAGACACATCTATCAGTCAAGGGTGGGGGAGAGCTTGGTTGGAGGGGCAACATTTCTCCAAACTACTCAAGCACACTGTCATTCAGACATCATGCTGTGAAAACACTTCAGTTGTCTGAACCACAGCTGCCTAGAGCTCAGCTCCTATAGCCCCACAGTACTGCATTGTTCATGTACAATGTGCTTCAAACACAGGGAATTTAAAGTAACTTATAACTTATAAATATATAACTTTTACAATGTACTCTGACATTTGTAGCAAGTAAATAAAAATGTTTTTTGAGCAACACTACATGATCAACAAGGACACACAGTATCAATAATGTGAAGCATCATGATTAACAAGGATTAATAGCACCCCCGTGTGGAGAATCATCAGCCTGCTAAGCACGAGTGAGTGAGTAGAATGCATGTTAAGAAAGACAATAGCCCAGATCAAGTTTAGCTTAGTGATGTCTGCCTCTTTGAGTTTGGTCTTCTATACAGTTTTATCCAAAACATTTTAAGCGCCGCTAATAAACCAGAAATATTATCCTCTGGATAATAATAATAACAATAATAACAATAATAATAATAATAATAATAATAATAATGTTTATTTAAAGAGTTCACTGAGCATGACTGTCTAATAGAAGGTGGATTACTCTTAATAACAGATTCAAGTTGACATATGTAGTTATGCAGTAATGCCTAACAGTACCCTTTAACTGTGATCCATAGTCTTTTGAACAGTGCATCTGAACACTACTGTAACTTTCACAGTTTCACAAGAAAAACGCAATGTTCACTGAATCACCTCGTCTGATTGGACCACTGCATCTCTTCCTCCCTCTCTCTTACTCTCTCTCCTTCCTTTAATCAGGATGTAAACAGCAGCAAGGTCACTCTTTTAAATGTGGGCTCTGATAAGATGAGTGCAGCGTAGTTAATCCTTTCAAAATGCTGATGAAGACTCTGTCCTGGTGAGGAGGCCAGAGCTCTACTGTGTTATACTGTGTGTATTTGTGTGTGTGTGTGTGTGTGTGTGTGTGTTAATTACACTTGTCCTCAGCTTGACCCCTAAGATGGACTCATTGATATGCAAAAAGTCTAACTTTAATCTCTGCTGCTATGCTGTGGAGCCACTGTGAGAGGGGCAGCAGTGTGTCTGTACTTCTACAGACATGTTGGACTAGAAATGTGACAAGGATGTGTAAGTACAGTTGTATGCCAAAGTTTGAACACCTCCACTCAAATGATGTTTTGTTGATGTTCTAAGCGAAAGTAAAGTAAAATCCTCTACAGAGATCATGCTTAACTGTAATGTTGTGCAAATCTTAGTGCATAATTTCTATTCATTTGAGTTTAACATACTGGAAAAAGCAAAATGTATAAGGTTTGGACAGGTCACATTTTGTGTGTGTGTTTCTTTAATACATTAAATTCAGCAAAAAACAGTAATTCTGTGTGTGTATGTGTGTGAGAGAGAGGAAGAGAGAGTGAGAGAGCAAAGGAAACAGTGTATAGAGCAAGAGAGCCACAGAAATTGTTTGTGTGCTGACCGATGTGTGATTAAGTGTTCTATTTGATGAGTCTGGTTTGATGGCTTTGCCTGAGCTTTGCTGAACTCAGCACTGTTATGTTTTTCTTCTTCTTTCTGTGTTTTCTCTCTTTTTCTCCACATCTGAGCAAACACTGGGCCAGAGAGGCTCTGACATAGCTCCAAACTCTGAAGAGCAAAATACTCAAGAAAGGAAATAGACCCACCAAATTCGAATACACTTTTAATTGGGCTTGAATTTATGACCCTAGGAAAACTTTTAATTAGTATAGAACTTTATATATTAAATAGAATTTTTTAAGGTTTACTATCACACACACACACACCTCTGAGCTGTTCTTAGGTTACAGAAGTGTATAATAAATCTTTGGGCCTGACAGCAGGCCCTGGACATGTACGGGATTAATGCTAGTTGTAAACAATTGTTTTATTACATTGAACTGAACCAAAAACACCAGAAACTACATCGGTAATCTAAATGCACACACAGTGACAAAATTAACCCCTTAAAATCTCAAGCTCATTACATACTAAGGCTATTCAGGAACTACAGGGACTTTGTTGTAAACCTGTTTTGCTATTCTTAGGTTAAAGCAAACTTTGGGCCTGCTGGTGGGCCCAGGCCTTTTGGGGGGTTAAATATTCACTTAAAAACGATGATGAGAAATTTACATCATACAAATTTAAATTTAAATACATCATTTAAATTTAATCATAAACAAATGAACACACATAGAAGTATGAACAGCAACCTCAGCTGACATTTGGCATTTAAGAGAAAAACTGACCAAAATTGATATTCATGTTATATATTAATTCAATATTATAACTAGAACAAAGTGTGGATGTTTTGTTTTTTTTTGTCCCCCCAACCCCCACCGCACCTTTCACATCAATTTAGTTGTTTCCAGTTTCTCCACTAATTAGGACTCTTTCAATCACATGATACCACTAGCGCTAGGAGGGCAAATTTAAGATGTGGACAAGTCAAGTTAAATCCTATAGCTTTTGTTTGATTTAATGTTTTTTTATTTATTTTTCAGCCAATCTTGGAAAAGGTAACTCATAAAACTAATAAACATGTTTGAATTTACTTGTTCTATTTTTGTACATCAGTTCCACATGAATGAAGCACATTTAATTAACAATTCTTGGCAAAATGTAAGCATAATGAATGGCAGTAATTGTGTTGTAGTATACTTTATTCATGTGGAATCTATACATTTAGTTCAAGTGAATT